>NC_140172.1:24298018-24574058 GCF_963971535.1 Notolepis coatsorum
GGGGAAGAAACTGTACATTGGAGGAGGTTGGGTAGGTGGGGTGGGGGCGAGGAAACTGTACATTGGAGGTGGTTGGGTGGGGCGGTTGGGTAGGCAGGGTGGGGGGGGGTTAACTGTACATTGGAGGGGGTTGGGTTTGGACATTTACAGGGGCCAGTTTCGAATTGCAGTCTCCTGTAGGTGCTCTTTTAGAGTGGTTTTGAAGGTGGGTAGGGATTCACATTATTTTGCGGCTGTGGGTAGGGCGTTCCACATTGATGTGGCATAATTTCTAAATGTGTTTAGTCCCTTGTTTGAGCCGAATCTGGGTTTAACATGATTTGTGGAGCTCCCTCTGGTCTTGTGGTCATGGTATTCACTGACCTTTGGGAAGTATTTTGACATGTACATGGGTACCTTAGTGGTGTAGTGTATCTTGTAGACCAGGCCCATTGCAAGTTGCTGTACACTGTCGTCTACTCTAAGCCATCCTAGGTTGTCAAAGTGGGCAGGGGTGAGGTGGGTTCTAGGAGTAAGGTCAAGCAGTAGTCTGACCAGTTTGTTTTGTGATGTTTGTAATTTTGTTTTTAGCGCCTTTGAGGTGCTTTGGTACCATGAGGTGCAAGCATAGTCGTAGTACCCTTGAATAAGTGCTCCTGCCAGAGTCTTCAGGGTATTCTTGTTTACCAGAGAGGAGATCCGGTACAAGAAACTAGTTTGTTGGTTGACTTTTTTTTATTACATTGGATGCCATTTTGTCACAGGAAGGATTTGCCTCTAGGATGGAACCCAGGTAGGTATTTCCATCTTTCCTTGTGACAATATTGTCACCCACTGTAACTGAGAAGCCGTCGGTCTTGTTGAGTTTGTTATTTGATCGACTGTAACAGCTGGTAAACATGGCGGTTCCATAGCCTGAAGTCTTATGTAGTACTGGTCCAAAGTTTATAAAAATCCAAAGGGAAAATGAGATTTTGAGTGTTTGAGAAGTTTTGTGTGTACCGGTAAAAATACAGCATGATTATCCAAAATGGTCGTCCGCTGTCATCCCATTCATTCAGAAGCGCAAGTCAAAACAATGGACTTCTTCGTCTTCTTGTGTCACCTTCCCCCAGTCTCAATAGCCTGTGTGGGATCTCTTTCGGAGCGGACGCTCGTTGGCTACAACGGTGATCAATAATTTTCGCCATCAGTGGTGATTAGTCAATTCAGGACCGTTCATTACCGGACGTGGTCATTTGACGGAGCGGCCTGTCAAATGATGCTCGCCGGATATATCGTCATGTAACTCGAGACCCGAAGCACGCAATTGGTTGCGTGTGGTGGCGATCGAAAGGCGGCAAATTCAACTTTCGAACGGTGTATATGATGATCGACGAAAAATGCAGCCCCGAGCCGGCAGACGGGCGTAAAATGGCGCGAGTGCCGTCCGATGCTTATGTGATCCCCTTATTTGTGACTGTATGTTATAGTGTGGCAGACCGTTGGTGATGGTGCTGGTGAGAACGTTGTGTATGTTATAGTGTGGCAGACCGTTGGTGATGGTGCTGGTGAGAACGTTGCCGTCTGCGTCTGTGCAGCTGAGCGACAGGATGGGCAGCTCTCCGGAGCGCGTGGAGAAGATGGTGGACTCGTAAGAGACCGGGTCACACACCGGCACGTTGTCGTTCACGTTCTGACAGAGGGAGGGGGTTTCATTCAAACTCATTCATGACACTGTGAGAAGAAATGCATTTACACTTTTAAACCAAGGCGATTTACAAGTAACAGGAAGGGTAGAACTCTGTGAGCTAAGGGTCAGTACGATTATTCATCAAACAGTGTCGAACTTGGGTGCTACAGTCTTGAGTTCATAGTAGTCTCTAGACATATTAGCATAGCAGGTAGTAGTATAGGGAAGGTAGATTCCTTAGTATAGCAAAGTGCATAATAGTAAGAGAAGGTTAGAGAACTCTTCTCCTCACCTCCACCTGTATGTCGACGACCTCTGACCTCCTCTTCCGCTTGGTTCTGTCCACATCCTGACCGTAGTCCTCTGCCTGAACTGTGACCCGGTGTGACTGGTGACGCTCAAAGTCTAGCTCTTCATTAAGATACAGCTGTCCTGCAGAGGGAGAGAGAGGGAGAGAGAGAGAGAGAGGGGGGGGGGGGGGGGGGGGGTGTAGTTAGAAGATGCAGAGCGTAGGGGTCTTGAGGGTGTGTAGTTAGAAGATGCAGAGCGTGCTCGTCACCAATGCAAGAGACTCCGGTCTCGAATCCCGGTGTTAGCATTGCCTGCGGCTTGGACCAGTCGTCATACTATCTCAATTGACAGAGGTAGCGGGTGGAAGTCGATGGGTGGCGATTGGACGTTGTGGACAGCGACTCCTACAGGTAGGTTGGGTGACGCATGCACAGCAGAGACAGGAAGTATCGGGGGCAGCGTGAGCCTCCCACGCGTTACTCCTCGCCACTGAGAGTCCGTGCTGTCTGGTGAAAAGATGCGACAGGCTGCCTCCTCGTGTACCGGAGGGGACACGTGATGCAAGGCTTCTATCCTCACTACAGCCGACCAGTGGGAGGCATAGTCTAGCAACGTTCAAGACAGGGGAGGGGAGAATTGGCAATACGAAATTGGGATGGGTGAAAAATAGAAAAATAAGGAGGAAAAGTGGATGAAAAAAGAAGATGCAGAGCGTAGGGGTCTTGAGGGTGTGTAGTTAGAAGATGTAGAGCGTAGGGGTCTTGAGGGTGTGTAGTTAGAGACCACTGACCGGAGGTAGGAGGGAGCCGTTCCCATCGCTGCACGGTATGCAGGTCGAGGACATTGAAGCGGATTCTTGCAGCAATGGGAAGCCAGTGCAGCTCTCTGAGAAGTGGGGTAACGTCGGCTGACTTTGGTAGGTTGGAGATCAGGCAGGCCACTGCGTTCTGTATGAGTTGAAGTGTCTTGGTGGTGGTAGTCAGTAGGCCAGCTAGCAGTGCATTGCAGTTGTCGAGGCAAGACGTGACTGTTGATTGCAGGAGGATTTGGGGGGCTTCTTTTGTCAGGAAGGGGCGGATCCTTCTGACGTTGCTCAGGAAGAATCTGTAGGTTCTGGTTGTTGAGGTGATGTGAGTGGAGAAGTTCAGCCGGTCGTCAAGGACAACCCCTAGCTAGACAAGCTCTAAAAAGCAGACTCAATTCCATGGATTGGACACCAGTATATCATAGTATGAACGTAGATAAAGCCTGGGGTCATTTTAAATCTTTGTTTCTGACGGCAATTAATGAAAGTGCACCAGAAAAAACAATGAGAACGAAAATCAGACAAGAGCCCTGGATGAACCCAGAGATCCTGGCAGCTATAAAGTCCAGACATGACACATTTTCGAAATTCAGTAAAAACAGGGTTGAACAGGATTATGAGGAGTTCAAGAAGAAAAGAAATGAGGTCACGGGAATGATCAAGAAAGCCAAGGCTGAATATTTTAATGACAAAATTATCGAGAATAAATCAAATCCACAAAAATTATGGAAGTGCTTAAAGCAAACAGGGTATGGAAACAAGCTCAGGACAAAAGCTAAAAATATGATTCTAGACATAGGAGGCACAGTGATTACAGGCAATAAGAACATAGCTAATTGTCTAAATACGTTTTTTAACACCATAGCGAATACCCTAGTTAAGAGACTGCCAAGTACAACTGACATGTATGGGGAAAAACAGGTAGGGGAGTACTACAAACAGAAAGGTATCCAGACAGATTCCTTCTCCTTTGCGAGTGTGACTGAGGACACAGTTTTGAAAAAACTGAGGGCGCTCAATCCTAACAAGGCAACAGGACAGGACAAGATACCTGCTAGATTTCTTAGGGATGCAGCAGAGTCCATCACCTCCGGCTTAACACACATTGTAAATCTATCTATCGGTCAAGGACAGTTTCCCTATGATCTCAAACAAGCCAGAGTCATTCCGCTTTACAAAAAAGGCAATAAATTAGACCCAGGGAACTATAGGCCTGTGTCGATTCTTAGTGCAATATCCAAAGTCATAGAAAGGATCATTAATGATCAAATAAACGAATACCTCTCTACAAACAACCTGTTGTACGAGCTCCAGTCTGGATTTAGAACATCATATTCCACAGACACATGTTTATTATATCTGACAGACCAAATTAGAACAGAGGTGGACAAAGGTCAATTCTGTGGGATGGTTTTAATAGACTTACAAAAAGCCTTCGACACTGTTAACCACGACATACTTTTATATAAACTGAAGGCTATGGGTTTTAACAGTATATCCTTAAGGTGGATGGAGTCTTATCTGAGAGGCAGGAAACAAGTAGTGGAAATGAATGGGACCATATCCTCCTCACTCCAACAGACGTGCGGGGTGCCGCAAGGAAGTATTTTAGGACCACTTTTATTTCTTTTATATATCAATGACATGAAAACTGCATGTGATTGTAAACTGTTTTTATTTGCGGACGATGCTGCACTCATGGTCTCCCATCAGGACAAAAGAGAAGTAGAGAGGTCACTCAGTCTAGAGCTTGTCAAGATCAGTCATTGGCTGGTCGAAAACAGGTTATCCCTACACCTGGGTAAAACCGAAGCTATCCTTTTTGGCTCGGCCATACGACTTAAGAGGTCTCCTGGGTTCAAGGTAGTGGTAGGAGATATCGAGTTAACAGCAAAGGAGGAAGTCACATACTTAGGATGTATTTTGGACAACACCTTATCAGGGGTGAGCATGGCACAAAAGGTGGTCACAAAGATCAATCAGAGAATAAAATTTCTCTGTAGAGTGTCCACCTATATTAACAGGTCAGCAATGGAAGTCCTGGCAGGGGCACTGATCCAATGTCATTATGACTATGCATGCTCCTCCTGGTACACTGGCATCACAGTAGCACTGAAAGGTAGGCTACAGACAGCTCAGAACAAATTAGTTAGAATGATTTTAAAACTCCATCCCAGGACTCACCTTACACAGACACATTTTAACAGCCTCAAATGGCTCAGGGTTGAGGAGAGGGTCTCTCAAATAAAACTCAACATAACACATAGGATACTCGGGAATACTGTCCCTCAGTACCTCAGTGGATATTTTAACATGGTAAGGGATGTACACGGACACGCCACCAGGGGGAGCCCTACAGACATCGTCCCAGTGAGATGCAATAGGAAAATTGGCCAAAACGCATTCCTATATTCAGCAGCAGTACAATGGAATAGCCTACCAATGGAGTTGAAGACCATAAGCCCCTTCTCCACTTTTAAATTAGCTATAAAGAGGTGGATCATAAGTAGCAGAAGCTGGGAGTAGTGAAAAAAGGGTTTTAATATGTGTTGTTCCTTTTTTATTCTTTTATTGTCTATAAAATGGAATATTATTGTATGTATTTTTTTGTTTTTATACCACACATCCTGACATACAGACACTACAAACACCCACGTCCACACACCAGTACATAAATCCACTGACACCAATGATGAAGGACCACAATGGAAACAAGCCTATGGCTTTATTGTGTTTTTTATGAAATCCTATTGGTAAATGGAGAAAATGTATACCTGTTTTCATATTGTGATCCAATGTATATGTGTGATTTTTCCATTCTAAACCAATAAACTATTCAATTCAATTCAATAGGTTCTTGGTCGTCGGGGACAAGGCCATGGCTACATTCTTCATTGTGATCGAGAGGTCGGTCAGCGGGGAGGATTGTAGAAAGTAATAGTAGAAAGACATAAATATAGGCAATCAAATTTGATCTGAATATAAAAATATGAGAAAAACAAACCGTGTAAACAAAGGTGCAGATGAGGGTTATATTATATGTTACAATAAATATAGGCAACAAAGAATTAGAATCTGAATATATACTATGAGTAAGAGTAAAAGTAAACAGTATACACAAGGCACCCTAACTGGCATGATATACGTCATACGTCCGTGCAGGTGAGTTTCCAGAGTTGTATATGGTTTTGGAACGTGCGAGGATGTCTTGTTGCCGTGTGTTTGAACCACTACCTGCTTACCGCTGTCAGGATCAATGGTAAACATGCTGCCTCCTGACAGGAGGGAGTAGCGTATGTTGTCGAAGGGCCAGTCTGCGTCTCTGGCCAGCAGGACGCCTACAGCCGTCCCGGGCCTGGTGTCTTCTGGTACCGCCAGCCAGGGAGCCAAGAACACCGGCTCAAACTCATTCACCGGAGTCACCGTCACCAGGACGCGCACCTGGGCTGGATACAGACAGGCAGCACACTTCAGTCTATATCTATACAGACTGCACAATCATAGATTAGATTAGATTAGATTTAGAACGTGCATGTTTTACCTCTTATCAAAATGAAATTGTAATGATATACTAAATGATATACTTAAATAGTCTAAAACCATACATACCTAAAGCGTCCACTATGATGATCATGATGATGATTAGTAGTTTAGGTTTGAATGTTGTGCCAACAGAGAAGATGTACTGTAATAGTTTTTTTTTTTTTTTTTTTTTTTTTTTTAAACCTTAACAAAACATATTTCACTGGATTTCAAATTGTATAGGAAAATGTGTTCATATTTGTCTATGTAGTAGAATTAGTCTTTTCACATTCGTCTTCCACCTTTGGCCTTGTTTACACAAAATCTACAATATTTAGGGCATAACAGCATGGAGAAAATCTTTATTAACATTGTATTTCCAATATTAACCTCAAATTGATCTCGTCCGATGGACTACGTTTTAGTAAAGTGGGAAAATATAGATGTGATCTAAAAAATTTCAGCTTTTTTTGCATTTTCTTGTCCTGAAATAGAATCAAGATGTATTTGAATCTTAAAAATAACAATTTTACTGAATTCCTTGGGTCAATATTGTTTGGGGAAATGTTTTAATTTCTCTATATGTTGTTAACTTCAAAAGTGATGCTGTTTTCTTTTTCTTCTTTTTCAGGTTTTGGTTCAGGATAGGTGTAATAAAGGGTTAAAAATAAACCACATGGGACATTATTTCAACCTGTTACCTGGCAGAATCTTAAAATAGATACTTCAAGGATTAAGAAAAAACAGGTGGTGAAAATCCACCATATGCAGGTGGACCTATGTTTCCATCTAGACTATTATGTTATGTCTATATTATTACCTACTATGCTAATATGTATATACGACTACCTACTATGCTAATATGTCTATATTACTACCTACTATGCTAATGTGTCTATATTATTACCTACTATGCTAATATATCTATATTACCTACTATGCTAATATGTCTATATTAATACCGTACCTACTATACTAATATATCTATATTACTACCAGTACCTACTATGCTAATATGCCTATACTACTTCCTACTATGCTAATATGTATATACTACTACCTACTATGCTAATATGTATATATTACTACTTACTATGCTAATATGCCTATACTACTTCCTACTATGCTAATATGTGTATATACTACTACCTATTATGCTAATATGCCTATACTACTACCTACTATGCTAATATGTATATACGACTACCTACTATGCTAATATGTCTATATTACTACCTACTATGCTAATATGTCTATATTATTACCTACTATGCTAATATATCTATATTACCTACTATGCTAATATGTCTATATTAATACCGTACCTACTATGCTAATATATCTATATTACTACCAGTATACCTACTATGCTAATATGCCTATACTACTTCCTACTATGCTAATATGTATATATTACTACTTACTATGCTAATATGCCTATACTACTTCCTACTATGCTAATATGTGTATATACTACTACCTACTATGCTAATATGTCTATATTACTACCTACTATGCTAATATGTATATACTACTACCTACTATGCTAATATGCCTATATTATTCCCACTATGCTAATATGTGTATATACTACTACCTACTATGCTAATATGTCTATATTACTACCTACTATGCTAATATGTATATACTACTACCTACTATGCTAATATGCCTATATTATTCCCACTATGCTAATATGCCTATATTACTACCTACTATGCTAATATGCCTATATTACTACCGACTATGCTAATACACCTATATTACTACCTACTATACTAATATGTCTATATTACTACCTACTATGCTAATATGTCTATATTACTACCTACTATGCTAATATGTTTATACTCCTATACACTCAAGACTGTAGCACTCAAGTTCAACACTGTTTGACGAACAATCGTACTGACCCTTAGCTGCCAGAGTTGTACCCTTCCTGCTGACCTGTTGTACACAACTTGTAAGTTGCTTTGGATAAAAGCGTTCAGCTAAATGACTAAATGTAAATGTAATGAGTAGCGTACTGTGTGAATTGTACACCACAGACTGGAAGCACAGCTGACTCACCTGTACGAGCAGGATGGTGGCTTCAGACTGGAAGCACAGCTGACTCACCTGTAAGAGCAGGATGGTGGCTTCAGACAGGAAGCACAGCTGACTCACCTGTACGAGCAGGATGGTGGCTTCAGACAGGAAGCACAGCTGACTCACCTGTACGAGGAGGATGGTGGCTTCAGACTGGAAGCACAGCTGACTCACCTATACAAGGAGGATGGTGGCTTCAGACTGGAAGCACAGCTGACTCACCTGTAAGAGCAGGATGGTGGCTTCAGACAGGAAGCACAGCTGACTCACCTGTAAGAGGAGGGACTCCTGAGTCAGTGGCCAGGATGGTGGCTTCATACTGGAAGCGGTTGGAGGCCGTCGCTGCTGAGTCATAGTCCAGGGTGTTGTTCACCTGGAACAGGAAGGGACTGAGTTTGATGAATGTCTAGACTTGTTGCTCTCAATGGTGATGCGGTGTGTGGTGGTGGTGATCATGGTGATGGTGGTGATGGTGATGGTGGTGATCATGGTGGTGGTGATGGTGGTGGTGGTGGTGGTGGTGATCATGGTGATGGTGGTGATCATGGTGGTGGTGATGGTGGTGGTGGTGGTGGTGATGGTGGTGATGGTGGTGATGGTGGTGATCATGGTGATGGTGGTGATGGTGGTGGTGGTGATGGTGGTGGTGGTGATGGTGGTGATCATGGTGATGGTGATGATGGTGGTGGTGTGGTGGTGGTGGTGGTGGTGTGGTGGTGGTAATGGTGATGGTGGTGGTGGTGATGATGGTGATGATGGTGGTGGTGGTGATGATGATGATGGTGGTGATGGTGATCATGGTGATGGTGGTGGTGGTGGTGGTGATGGTGGTGGTGGTGGTGGTGGTGGTGGTGATGGTGGTGATGGTGGTGATGATGATGGTGATGATGATGGTGATGATGGTGGTGGTGGTGGTGGTGATGGTGGTGGTGGTGGTGATGATGATGGTGATGATGATGATGGTGGTGGTGGTGGTGGTGATGGTGGTGGTGGTGGTGATGATGATGGTGATGATGATGGTGATGATGGTGGTGATGGTGGTGATGATGGTGGTGGTGGTGGTGGTGATGGTGGTGATGGTGGTGGTGGTGATGGTGGTGATGGTGGTGATGATGATGGTGATGATGATGGTGATGGTGGTGGTGGTGGTGGTGGTGATGGTGGTGATGGTGGTGATGATGATGGTGATGATGGTGGTGATGGTGGTGATGGTGGTGATGGTGGTGATGATGATGGTGATGATGATGGTGATGGTGGTGGTGGTGGTGGTGGTGATGGTGGTGATGGTGGTGATGATGATGGTGATGATGGTGGTGATGGTGGTGGTGATGGTGATGGTAGTGTGTGTGTGTTTAATGGTTGTTGTGTGCAGGCTGTGAAATGAAGAATCGATCTGTCTGTCTGTCTGTCTGTCTGTCTGTCTGTCTGTCTGTCTGTCTGTCTGTCTGTCTGTCTGTCTGTCTGTCTGTCTGTCTGTCTGTCTGTCTGTCTGTCTGTCTGTCTGTCTGTCTGTCTGTCTGTCTGTCTGTCTGTCTGTCTGTCTGTCTGTCTGTCTGTCTGTCTATCTATCTATCTATCTATCTATCTATCTATCTATCTATCTATCTATCTATCTTACAAGAGGGCTAACCACAATGTAATGAGTTCCGTAAAAAAACCGATAGCCTACTTGTCGATGTTTGTTTTGGTACAGAATCAAAGTTAGTGGTCACCTGCAGCTGTCCATCTTCTAGGAGGCGGAACCTTTGGAATGAGAGTGCGTTGTCCATCAGGCTGAGTGACACTCTCTGGTTACCGGCGTCTATGTCGACACACGTCACAGTTCCCAGGTTCCTGCCCACTTCTGTGGTCTCAGGGACCTCCAGCCTGCAATGGAGCAGTGGAAAGAAACCCACCCAGACACATGCTGAGAAGATTTCCTCATTATGGTCATATCTGTCATAACAAGTCATATCTGGCATGACACGTGTTTGAAGTGCGTCGCCTAGAGGTGGTAGACGAGAGGAGGACGAGGAAAGAGCTGGATAACCCCTCCCACCCCCTCTATGAGGAGCTAGCCAAGATGAGAACCCCTCCCACCCCCTCTATGAGGAGCTAGCAGCCAGGATGAGAACCCCTCTCACCCCCTCTATGAGGAGCTAGCAGCCAGGATGAGAACCCCTCCCACCCCCTCTATGAGGAGCTAGCCAGGATGAGAACCCCTCCCACCCCTCTATGAGGAGCTAGCCAGGATGAGAACACCTCCCACACCCTCTATGAGGAGCTAGCAGCCAGGATGAGAACCCCTCCCACCCCTCTATGAGGAGCTAGCCAGGATGAGAACACCTCCCACACCCTCTATGAGGAGCTAGCAGCCAGGATGAGAACCCCTCCTACCCCCTCTATGAGGAGCTAGCAGCCAGGATGAGAACCCCTCCCACCCCCTCCATGAGGAGCTAGCCAAGATGATAACCCCTCCCACCCCTCTATGAGGAGCTAGCCAGGATGAGAACCCCTCCTACCCCCTCTATGATGAGCTAGCAGCCAGGATTAGAACCCCTCCCACCCCCTCTATGAGGAGCTAGCCAGGATGAGAACCCCTCCCACCCCCTCTATGAGCTAGCCAGGATGAGAACCCCTCCCACCCCCTCTATGAGGAGCTAGCCAAGATGAGAACCCCTCCCACCCCTCTATGAGGAGCTAGCCAGGATGAGAACCCCTCCCACCCCTCTATGAGGAGCTAGCTAAGATGAGAACCCCTCCCACCCCTCTATGAGGAGCTAGCTAAGATGAGAACCCCTCCCACCCCCTCTATGAGGAGCTAGCCAAGATGAGAACCCCTCCCACCCCTTCTATGAGGAGCTAGCCAAGATGAGAACCCCTCCCACCCCCTCTATGAGGAGCTAGCCAAGATGAGAACCCCTCCCACCCCCTCTATGAGGAGCTAGCCAAAATGAGAACCCCTCCCACCCCCTCTATGAGGAGCTAGCAGCCAGGATGAGGAGCACGTTCAGCCATAGACATATTCCCCCACGACACGCCACACACTGCCTGGGACATTCCTTCCTGCGAGTAGCCATTACTACTGTCTGATTGAATCCTGCCACTCACTACTGTTCACTACTACTACTGTTATCACTATTATCATTACTACTTACACTTTGTTCTATGTTCAACCATTATCTGAAAAAAATTATAGAAAATATAGAACCCTAACTAACCTTACTGTCAAGATTCAAGATTGTTTATTGTCATATGCACACTTAAACAGACAGTTTGCCATACAATGAAAATCTTACTTTGCTAGTCCGCCCTTCACACAATACTTAACTTAAACATATTTAAATACAAGCGAGTGCTAGAAAATAAGGTAAAAATAGATAAATATATAAAAGGCACAGTGAGTAATATTGCACGTTCCGATCAGTATTTACATATGAATGGAGGTGACAGTGGGTCACAGCAGCAGTTAAGATGTGTCTTTAGTGATTCATAGTTCGGGGGGGAAGGGTGACAGTGTGTTCACAGCAGTAATCAGGTCAGTGTCTGCCAAGGTGTGTGGGGGGGGGGGGGGGGGCTAGGTGGAGGTTCTGGCATTCAAGAGCCTGATGGCCTGTGGGTAGAAACTGTTTGTCAGTCTCGTAGTTCTGGCTTTCAGACTCCTATATCACCTGCCTGATGGCAGGAGGTTGAAGAGTCTGTGTTGGGTGTGTGTACTGTCCTTAATTATGTTATGTGCTCTCCTGGTGGCCCTGGTAGAGTAAATGTCCTGCAGTGAGGGGAAGGCTGCTCCAGAGATGTACTGAGCAGTTTTAATCTAGCCATGCATGCACTTGTCCTAATATACTAACCTACACTGTAGCACTTAACACTTTGATGAACATTATTGTTACTCAGCTGATAGAGTTGTGCCCTTCCTGATGACTTTGTACAGAACTTGTAAGTCGCTTTGGATAAAAGTGTCAGCTAAATGTAAAAATGTAAATGTAAATATGTTCTATTATTATTACTACCTATCCTACCTGTACCCCCCCCCCCTAGGGGGGGCCATGCTGCTATAACACTTGAATTCCCACAAGGGGATTAATAACGACTAATAACTAACGCCTCACTGTGCCACACTGCCTCTCTGAGTGACAGTACAGACTCTGGCATATCTTCCTTGACTTTTTACGTCACCATTATACATTTTTACACTTATTATTGTACATTTTACTGTATATTAATGTATATTTTTGGCTGTATATTTTAGAATGTATATACATATTTTAGAATGTATATCCCTGACTGTATTTTGACCACCTAAGTGTTTATTGTGAGCGATCTGTAGTGCTGAATTTCCATTGGGATCAATAAAGTACTTCTATTCTATTCTAATACAGGATCACTGGACTTGACTCTAAGGCACAAGACAGAGGTGAGAACTCTGGAGTTCTGAAGAGTCTCAGGTTACTCAGAGCACAGAGTGATGAGGAAAGGCACTGTGAACTAGGCAGGCGGGCAGAGCACAGAGTGATGAGGAAAGGCACTGTGAACTAGGCAGGCGGGCAGAGCACAGAGCGGTGAGGAAAGGCACTGTGAACTAGGCAGGCGGGCAGAGCACAGAGCGGTGAGGAAAGGCACTGTGAACTAGGCAGGCGGGCAGAGCACAGAGTGATGAGGAAAGGCACTGTGAACTAGGCAGGCGGGCAGAGCACAGAGCGGTGAGGAAAGGCACTGTGAACTAGGCAGGCAAGGCGAGCACAGAGCGGTGAGGAAAGGCACTGTGAACTAGGCAGGCGGGCAGAGCACAGAGCGGTGAGGAAAGGCACTGTGAACTAGGCAGGCAAGGCGAGCACAGAGCGGTGAGGAAAGGCACTGTGAACTAGGCAGGCGAGGCGAGCACAGAGCGGTGTGGTGTAGTGCGTTGGAGTCATCGTACACAAAGACAGGGGGCGAGCAGAAGGGCGGGTACTCGTTGACGTCCAGGACGGTGACGGTGACGGTGGCGGTGCCGACGCGCCCCTCTGCCCGGCTGTAGGCCCGGACCAGCAGCTCGCCGCGGGCCAGGCCGCCCTCCACCTCCAGGTCCAGGTTGTAGGTGGTTCTGATGACGCCGTCCTCTGACGGGCAGAGGAGACCAGGCAGAGGATTAGGGAACTCTCTGTGTGGCTTTGTTTCAGATGTTAAAAACACCAAGGATTATTATTCATATTATCATTATACGTGTATATATATATATATAATTTTTTTTACATTTGGTCTGAAAGATGGAAAAGCAAGAAATGTAGCTGTATAGATCAGATCAGATTAGATTAGATCAGATTAAATTAGATTAGATTAGATCAGATTAGATTAGATCAAATCAGATTCAATTAGATTCAATTAGATTAGATTGGATTAGATCAGATTAAATTAGATTAGATTAGATTAAATTAGATTGGATTAGATTAGATTAGATCAGATTACATTTAATTATATTAGATTAGATTAGATCAGATTAGATTATATTAGATTAGATTAAATTAGATTAGATTAAAATGTATTGTCATCATGCAGCACAAGTACAGTACAACAAAAATAGGTTTGGCATCCAACCAGAGTGCAAATGTACCAGTAAAGTGCAACAGTAATATACAATGTACAGGTGAATAAACTGGGTATAAAATATGGATATATATACAGTAAGAATAAATAAATAAATATATATATATTAAACTAAATAAGACTCGTGCACATCTGGTTGGACCCCGACTGGAGGTGCAGGTCAGCGCAAGAGAGATAAATAAACTAAAAGGAGAAAACCTTCAAGGGAAAGAAGGGACCGCACACTCCACAGGACTGGTTTTTGCTTATTTATTGTTGCACAACGCGTTTCGCTATCGCTTCCTCAGGTGTATATACGGTATATACAGCATTGTTGTACATGCTATCATACATGAGTTATATGGGTTATATTATGCGGGTGTATAAGTAGGTATATAGAAGTATTATATGCAGGTATATTCAGACAGATATATATATATATTTTTTTTCTATTTTTCTATTTATTATTTCGTTTCTTAACCTACGGTATGTCCTTAAAAAAATATATATATTTAATAATTTTTCCTCCCCTGGGTTGTTTATGAGGCGTACTCGGATTATACTGCTTATTTTGATTATGCTGAATACTTTTAAAACAAATTGAATAAGATGGAAGAGCCTGAGTAACAAATGTCATTGCCTATGTGAATCAAGTATACTGTATGATCAATGCAACGTGATGTTCATTATGACACAAAATAAAAGTTAAAAAAAAAATATATATATATATATATATAGGGCTGTCTTAAATACTTCGAAGCTTCGTTCGATGGGCATGGGATTCGAATATGAAAAAAAAAAATCGATAAATAAATATGAAAACTTTCTTTTTTGTTTTCTTTTGTGTTAAATCAACTCTGCCTGTCTTTGTTAACTACAACAAGCAATGCTGTTTGTTATTTAAGATGAGGTCGGACTCGGCACTGACAGATTTGTGTTCATTGTGCTGCTTTTATAAAGCCTCAAATGACGGCTTACAATATTTCATGAAAGCAAAGTGTTTTGTTTGTCTAAGATTTAAAAAGGTTTAAACTTTACAGCACTGACAAAGTTGAACAAAGTGCTGTACAAGTCCCCAAAAAAAATTAAGAATTATTGAATTTCGAAGCTTCGAATTAAAATAGAATCTCAGCCCTGAAGCTTCGAATTCCAAAAAAAAATCGAAGGTCAGCCCTATATATATATATATATATAGAGAGAGAGAGAGAGAGAGAGAGAGAGAGAGAGAGTATAACCTCTTATCCTGAAAGGTGGGTAATCCTTCACAAAGGTGTAACGGACATCAGGGATGGAGGAGTTGACTTTGACCGAAGCTACAAATGCCTCTGGTCCCTGGTCCTCAGAGATGGAGACGTCCTGGTCCCTACGACTGAAAACATGCATCTGTTAAAGGGCCTCTTTTCCCATTTTAAAGCTTAATACCTTGTGATAATTTGATAATCTCGAGAGGGTATGTGGCAGAGCTCTCCAGAAACAGAACATGTCGGTTTCATGTTCTCACAACAGAACTATAGTCTAAAAAAACTGTGAAATGATCACCATATCATCACCAAGATATGCTTCAACGGCGGTGTGGGTTCCCTTTGTTATGGTTTGTAAACAACCCCAACAGCACGACACAGACAGGTAGTACAGAGTTAGCCAAAAACTAAGGGCGTATTTATTTTCAAACAGAAAGAGTGAAAAAACAACATGAAGCATTCAGGGGGAATGTCCTGGAGCAGAGTAGGCTCTGCGGCTCTGCAGCTCAGCCCAGAGCAGAGTTGGCTCTGTGGCTGCGGCCTCTGGCTCTGCGGCTCTGCAGCTTACTGTCTATCCACTCGGAGAGGAACAGAGAAAAGAGGAATGTCAACAACCGAATGCAGGGATTACGAGGCAGTCCAGTAATAAAGCTGAGTCCAGAAATAACAAAGGCGATACCTCTTCAGTGTTAACGAAACACACAAAAAACAGATAGATCTTGAGTCCAAGAAAAACGAGGAAAAATAGAGCATCAAAAAATACACTTCCAAAAACTCACCAAGGGGCAAGGTGAGATACGGGGCGCGGGTCCACGGGAGCAGAGAGGGGCGACAGCGGCGAATTCCAAGTCGTACTGGAGAAACAGATGGAGAACAACAACGGAAGGAACAAGCTGCAGGCGGAGGTAAGCAAAACGACCCGACAATGAACCTTCAGAAACCCCGAGTATATAAGGGCTCCCTTCGAGCTGATTCGAAACTCCCTTCAGGTGTGTGGGGGTAATTGGTACCTGGAAGCGTGTGGTAATGGACCAATCCTCACAGTACGTAATTGGTACCTGGAAGAGTGTGGTAATGGTTATTTTCAACCCAATTGTGCATTTCCTTTGTTTGCAAACAATCTGATCAATATATCATATATCCACCCATACTAAATAAAGCCGTTACTGATGATCAAGGAATTATAAACGACCCCCCCCCCCCTTTCCTCCACGCATGATGAAGCATAATGTATAGCCTACCGATCATATACATTTGAATTTTTTAATATAGCATGTATGGGAAAGAAACGCCAATCGATAATCTATCATATGCGTCAGGGCCTATAACTAGCGTTTTTGGAATTACAGCAGAAAAGATTAAAAACATACCGCTGCTGGCGGGACAAAATCTCCTAACTCCATATTTTATAAATTCTTTTTTCTTTTTTTTATCAACTCAGTAGATCATCCTCCATGTGTGTGTGGTTTTACAAAGTCTACACAATGGGAAAGCATTAAACCAATCATCTGTCTAAACCTCGTAACTCTATTCGCCCTCAAATCTGTGTTCGTTTTTTTCATCTGCTGAAAAGTTGGGTTTTTGGAGTTATGAGGTTTTGTCCTGCCAGCAGCGATACTTATATTCTAGAAGGTATTAACACAACAACGTATGAATGAAAAAGTATAACGTTCCCACATCCTGAACGATAGATAATCGATGTTGAATGGGCCATAGTAATGTCAATATAGCAATACAATTTTAAAAGTTATAGCCCTGCAAAGAAGGTAAACATCTCCATAGACTTTTAACGGTGGCAGAGAGTGGTATAAGATGGGCACAATGCCCGGCGGTCAATGTGCCTTAACAATTGTTTGTATTGAGCCGCACTGTATTGTACCCATTCTGCAATCTGTTAATAAAGGTTTCAATCAATTCAATCAATCAGTCAGGTTGCAGTACACCACCGAACCACTATTGCTGTGCTGCATTGTGTTCTACAAATGGCTATATTTTCGGACTTCCTCTGCCAGTCTTTCTTAGATTTGGTCCACTGTGTCTCGACTTGTCTTAGCTGATTTGGTATTGTTTACTCTTATTTATTGTGCCTATATGTATGATTAGTTGAAATAAAGGTTTGAAATTAAATTAAAATAAATCTACTCCACTATTATAGTCCATATAATAGTGTCTCAGTGTTGGTGTGTTGGTTTTACTCACAGGAAGTGCAGAGGAGGGTGGAGCACTTTCAGAACCTTAACCCTGACAGTTCCTGTACAGTTGGCCCCCTGTCTGTCGCTCACGGCCACAGACAAAACAAACTCCTGTAATACAGCATTACAGGACGAGTTAAAGGAACACTCCAACATTTTTGGGAAATACACTTATTTTCCATGTTCCCCAGAAGTCATGTGGGTTGCTAAGCTAGGCTAGCTGCTACCTACTGCTTCCAGTCCTTGTGCTAAGCTATGCTAGCTGCTCCCTACTGCATCCAGTCCTCGTGCTAAGCTATGCTAGCTGCTCCCTACTGCTTCCAGTCATTGTGCTAAGCTAGGCTAGCTGCTCCTTACTGCTTCCAGTCATTTTGCTAAGCTAGGCTAGCTGCTCCCTACTGCTTCCAGTCATTGTGCTAAGCTAGGCTAGCTGCTCCCTACTGCTTCCAGTCCTTGTGCTAAGCTAGGCTAGCTGCTCCTTACTGCTTCCAGTCATTGTGCTAAGCTAGGCTAGCTGCTCCCTACTGCTTCCAGTCATTGTGCTAAGCTAGGCTAGCTGCTCCCTACTGCTTCCAGTCCTTGTGCTATGCTAGGCTAGCTGCTCCCTACTGATTCCAGTCATTGTGCTAAGCTAGGCTAGCTGCTCCTTACGGCTTCCAGTCATTGTGCTAAGCTAGGCTAGCTGCTCCCTACTGCTTCCAGTCCTTGTGCTATGCTAGGCTAGCTGCTCCCTACTGCTTCCAGTCATTGTGCTAAGCTAGGCTAGCTGCTCCCTACTGCTTCCAGTCCTTGTGCTATGCTAGGCTAGCTGCTCCCTACTGATTCCAGTCATTGTGCTAAGCTAGGCTAGCTGCTCCTTACGGCTTCCAGTCATTGTGCTAAGCTAGGCTAGCATGTACCTGCGCCTCACTCTGGGGCTACTGGACACACAGAGATCAAATCTGACTCTGGGGAAGATGGCAAATAAGTGTATATCCCCCTAAATGTTGTAGTGTTCCTTTAATCTCTAACTGCCTTCAGGTTCTGAGAGACGTACCCTCGGCCCGGCGCTGTGGTCAAACGGCTGTGAGGAGACGAGGCTGCCGGCTCCGTCTACGTGAAACTGACTCCTGGAGGCGGGAGGAAGGACCTGAGAGATGGAGAACTGACAGCACAGACACAGGTGAACAATCAACGCTGCAAGGAATTCCTTCGTAACTCGATTTACGTACACCAGATGTAAATCGGTCAGACCTTTGTGCGCCCGTGTTTTCAACAGCTGTCTGTGGGAGAGGTCCTTGGGGATTGCCGTCCTACAGACATCCACGGAATTAAATAATTATAATGATTATTTAGCAAACTGTTAGTGACCCTCTCCTGGCTGTTAGCGACCCTCTCCTGGCTGTTAGCGACCGTCTCCTGGCTGTTAGCAAACCTCTCCTAGCTGTTAGCGACCCTCTCCTGGCTGTTAGCGACCCTCTCCTGGCTGTTAGAAAACCTCTCCTGGCTGTTAGCGACCCTCTCCTGGCTGTTAGCGACCCTCTCCTGGCTGTTAGCGACCCTCTCCTGGCTGTTAGCGACCCTCTCCTGGCTGTTAGCAAACCTATCCTGGCTCGCCTGGACTGTGTTGCCATGGGCATGGGCACGCGTGGCACCGCTGGTGGATGGTCAGGCTGCCCCCCGTCCACCAGTGCTGCCCCCGTCCAACATGCCACACTGCTCATCTTGCCCGGACGTGTCTATTTTTTTACCAACGGATTTCCAGTTCCGCGTTCGCGTTCTGCGATCTGATTGGCCACTGACGTTTCTGGTGCGATCTGATTGGCCACTGACGTTTCTGGTCATGTGACATGTGCGCCCAATCGCGTGACACCTGTGTCTTTGCCCATTTCCACCTCGAATGGCATGCAAACTGCCTAACGCCTAGTTTATCACTGGTTAAGCTTAGGCGACTCTTTCGAAGTTGGTTAAGGTTAGAGTTTGGAATCAGGGCTGGTGTTCTATCGCCCTGCTCTAAGACAAACTCTAACCTTAACCAACTTCGAAAGAGTGCCTAATCTTAACCGGTGAAAGAAACAGGCGTCACACGATTGGCCGCACATTTCACAAAACCAGAAACGTCAGTGGCCAATCAGATCGCAGAATGCGCACGCGGAACTGGAAATCCGTTGGTAAAAGTATTGACGCTGCCCGGACAACAGACTGCTGTCCAATTCCGACAGCGATTAATTGCATGGATGTAGGATGAATAAAGCCTTTAAACATGAATTTGATTTACTTGATGTTGTCACTATAGATACAGTTTACAATTTCTCTCAAGAACTAAACACATCACTTCAGTAATATGTTAGAGAATACGTGTGGCAGCGCTAGTGGACTACTCAGTAGTATTTATATAGTTTAATCATCTGTGTGTATGTTACTATTGCACTGGCAGAGAGGCGCAACAAACACCCTTATTGGTAAGCTACCTCCTTATACTACATCATTATTGGTCAGTTACCTCCTTACTACATCATTATTGGTAAGCTACCTCCTTATACTACATCATTAATGGTAACCTACCTCCTTATACTACATCATTATTGGTAAGCTACCTCCTTATACTACATCATTATAGGTAAGTTACCTCCTTATACTACATCATTATTGGTAAGCTACCTCCTTATACTACATCATTATTGGTAAGCTACCTCCTTATACTACATCATTATTGGTAAGCTACCTCCTTATACTACATCATTATTGGTAAGCTACCTCCTTATACTACATCATTATTGGTAAGCTACCTCCTTATACTACATCATTATTGGTAAGCTACCTCCTTATACTACATCATTATTGGTAAGATACCTCCTTATACTACATCATTATTGGTAAGCTACCTCCTTATACTACATCATTATTGGTAAGATACCTCCTTATACTACATCATTATTGGTAAGCTACCTCCTTATACTACATCATTATAGGTAAGCTACCTCCTTATACTACATTATTATTGGTAAGCTACCTCCTTATACTACATCATTATAGCTAAGCTACCTCCTTATACTACATCATTATTGGTAAGCTACCTCCTTATACTACATCATTATTGGTAAGCTACCTCCTTATACTACATCATTATTGGTAAGCTACCTCCTTATACTACATCATTATTGGTAAGCTACCTCCTTATACTACATCATTATTGGTAAGCTACCTCCTTATACTACATCATTATTGGTAAGTTACCTCCTTATACTACATCATTATTGGTAAGCTACCTCCTTATACTACATCATTATTGGTAAGCTACCTCCTTATACTACATCATTATTGGTAAGCTACCTCCTTATACTACATCATTATTGGTAAGCTACCTCCTTATACTACATCATTATTGGTAAGCTACCTCCTTATACTACATCATTATTGGTAAGATACCTCCTTATACTACATCATTATTGGTAAGCTACCTCCTTATACTACATCATTATTGGTAAGCTACCTCCTTATACTACATCATTATTGGTAAGCTACCTCATTATACTACATCATTATTGGTAAGATACCTCCTTATACTACATCATTAATGGTAACCTACCTCCTTATACTACATAATTATTGGAATTGAATTTTGGAACCTATAGAACGCGTTCTAGTGACTGGCTGGACCGGTCCCCAGAGTTTGCTCGGAACAGGTTGAATCTGCATTTTGCTGCATCTTCCTGATGACCTGTCGTACAGAACTTGTAAGTCGCTTTGGATAAAAGCGTCAGCTAAATGACTAAATGTAAATGTAAATGATGCTCCTCTAGCTCATGGAATGAACTCCAACAGTCCTTAAAGCTTGATATTCTTCCCTCTGTCGCAGAGTTTAAAACTTTGATCTCCAACCTTTGTCAATCAAGCTGCACATGTTTTCATTGATTTGTTATCCTTGCTTTTTGCCTAGTCTTACATTTACATTTAGTCATTTAGCTGAACGCTTTTATCCAAAGCGACTTACAAGTTCTGTACGACAAAGTCAGCAGGAAGGGTACAACTCTGGCAGCTGAGTAACAATGTTCATCAAACAGTGTCAAACGTCGGTGCTACAGTCTTGAGTGCATAGTAGTAGAGACATATTAGTATAGTAGGTTGTAATATAGACAAGGAAGATTATTTAGTGGAAGAGTGCATGATAGTAGAAGACAGTAAGAAGTGTATGTGTTTTTCATTTAATTTCACTTCTTTCATTTCTTGTTATGATTTTATATGCTTGTTGTGTTTTCTTTGCTAATTTCTGTATGTACACTCGAAGTGACTGTAAATGAGGTGTCTCACGAGTTTAAATGAAGGTTTGAAATCAAATGAAATGAGATTAAATGAATATTACAGAGATGGTGTCGTTGTGATCCGGGTCTGAGGCCAGTATGGTGTAAAGGGTCACCGGCACCGGGTGGTTCTCTGGGACATGGACCTCCGCTCCTGTTCTGGCACATAGGATCCATTCATTGATTGATTGATTGACATTTTTATGAACAGATTGCAGAATGGGTACAATACAGTACGGCTCAATACACACAATTGTTAATGGGATGCAGACCAGAGAAAGACTTTAGTCTTGTTTACACCAGGGTCCCCCATTTTCAATTCACATAGTATCCATAGCATCGTCATTAAAGGTGGTTCCTGAACAGCATGTCACACTGTATATATTCGACCTGCTAGCTGTATATATTTGACCTGCCAGCTGTATATATTTGACCTGCCAGCTGGATATATTTGACCTGCCAGCTGGAAGAGGGCATCACACTGGATATATTTGACCTGCCAGCTGGAAGAGGGCGTCACACTGGGGCGGCTCGTTAACGTCCTCCACCGTGACGTGGAGGGTCCTCTCCAGGTGTCCAGACGCTGTGACCAGACCCAGACGCACACTGTACAGCCTGGTGCTCTCAGCGTCCAGGGAGCCCTTCAGGACTATCTGTAGTCAGATTACATTAGATGATTACATTACATCAGATTAGATTACATTAGATTACATGACATCAGATTACATTACATCAGATTACATTAGATTACATTACATTAGATTACATTACATCAGATTACATTAGATTACATTACATCAGATTAGATTACATTAGATTACATTACATCAGATTAGATTACATTAGATTACATGACTTCAGATTACATTAGATTACATTACATTAGATTACATTACATCAGATTACATTAGATTACATTACATTAGATTACATTACATCAGATTACATTACATCAGATTAGATTACATTAGATTACATGACATCAGATTACATTAGATTACATTACATTAGATTCCATTACATTAGATTACATTACATTAGATTACATTACATCAGATTACATTAGATTACATTAGATTAGATTACATCAGATTACATTACATTAGATTACATTAGATTACATTACATTACATCAGATTACATTACATTAGATTACATTAGATTACATTACATTACATCAGATTACATTACATTAGATTACATTACATCAGATTACATTACATTCGATTAGATTAGATTACATTAGATTAGATTACATTTAGGGATGCTCGATATTGTTTTTTTTACCGATACCGATATACCGATATTGTCCAACTCTTAATTTCCGATACCGATATATATATATATATTTTTGAAAACCGATACTGATATTTTTCAATATCACATTTTAATGCCAATATTGGTAGGCCGATAATATCGGAGATCCCTAATTACATTACATTAGATTAGATTACATCAGATTACATTACATTCGATTACATTACATCAGATTACATTACATTCGATTAGATTAGATTACATTACATTACTGGCTCCCCATTGCTGCACGTATCCGCTTCAAGGCCCTCGACCTAGCATACCGTGCGGCAAAGGGAACCGCTCCCGCCTACCTCCGGTCAATGGTCTCTAACTACACACCCTCAAGACCCCTACGCTCTGCATCTTCTGGCCGCCTCAGATCTACTCCTATCCAAGCTCCCGGAGGGTCATCAAAGAGAAGCCGCCTATTCTCAGTCCTTGCCCCACAATGGTGGAATGAACTACCCATCCCAGTTAGGACAGCCGAATCACGTCCAATCTTTCGCCGTCGACTAAAGACTCACTTCTTCAACCATTATCTGAAATGATAAAAAAAAAAAAAAAAAAAAATCTAACCCCGACTAACCTTAATGTCGTGCACTTGTCCTAATAAACTAACCTACACTGTAACACGCAACACTTTGATGAACATTGTTACTCAGCTGATAGAGTTATACCCTTCTTGCTGTCTTGTCGCACAGAACTTGTAAGTCGCTTTGGATAAAAGCGTCAGCTAAATGACTAAATGTAAATGTAAATGTAAATGTACATTACATTAGATTACATCAGATTATATTACATCAGATTACATTAGATTAGATTACATTATATTAGATTACATTACATCAGATTACATTAGATTAAATTATATTACATTACATTAGATTACATTACATTAGATTACATTATATTAGATTACATTACATTAGATTACATAATAATTACATTAGATTAGATTCAAATGTATTGTCATCATACAGCACAGATACAGTACAACAATAAGAGGTTTGGCATCCAACCAGAGCGCAAATGTAACAGTAAAGTGCAACAGTAATATACAATGTATATTGCGGTAAATATACATTTATATATACGGTCTACACAGCACTATTGTACATGCTATCATACAGAGTTATATGGTAGACTATAGTATGAGGTGCATTCTATCATACAGAGTTATTATTATTATTATCATTATAATTATCATTGTTTTGTTATTATTCATATTATTATTATCATAATTTTATGTTTTTGTTGTTATTGTTGTTAATATTATTATGAATTTAATAAAAAAAAATTATGTCAGATAAAAACATATAACTCCAAGGCCACGGGCTGTTGGACTCGCCTGCACCTGGAAGAGGCCTGAGGCGTTTGTGGGGTTGACCACGGGGCTCTCGAACAGGTCCTGGAGCGGCGTCACGGAGAGGATGAGGACGACGGGCGGAGAGGAGGAGCTCTGCACCCGGAACTGAGACACCACCACCCGGGGCAGGGCGCTCTCCAGCACCGACACGGAGACAGGGAGGTCCAGGAACCCTGCAGGCAGACAGGGCTTTATGTTAGGAGCAGGGAGACAGGGCTTTATGTTAGGAGCCCTGCAGGGAGACAGGTCTTTATGTTAGGAGCCCTGCAGGGAGACAGGTCTTTATGTTAGGAGCAGGGAGACAGGTCTTTATGTTAGGAGCAGGGAGACAGGTCTTTATGTTAGGAGCAGGGAGACAGGTCTTTATGTTAGGAGCAGGGAGACAGGTCTTTATGTTAGGAGCAGGGAGACAGGTCTTTATGTTAGGAGCAGGGAGACAGGTCTTTATGTTAGGAGCAGGGAGACAGGTCTTTATGTTAGGAGCAGGGAGACAGGTCTTTATGTTAGGAGCAGGGAGACAGGTCTTTATGTTAGGAGCAGGGAGACAGGTCTTTATGTTAGGAGCCCTGCAGGGAGACAGGTCTTTATGTTAGGAGCAGGGAGACAGGTCTTTATGTTAGGAGCAGGGAGACAGGTCTTTATGTTAGGAGCAGGGAGACAGGTCTTTATGTTAGGAGCAGGGAGACAGGTCTTTATGTTAGGAGCAGGGAGACAGGTCTTTATGTTAGGAGCAGGGAGACAGGTCTTTATGTTAGGAGCAGGGAGACAGGTCTTTATGTTAGGAGCCCTGCAGGGAGACAGGTCTTTATGTTAGGAGCCCTGCAGGGAGACAGGTCTTTATGTTAGGAGCAGGGAGACAGGTCTTTATGTTAGGAGCAGGGAGACAGGTCTTTATGTTAGGAGCAGGGAGACAGGTCTTTATGTTAGGAGCAGGGAGACAGGTCTTTATGTTAGGAGCAGGGAGACAGGTCTTTATGTTAGGAGCAGGCAGACAGGTCTTTATGTTAGGAGCCCTGCAGGGAGACAGGTCTTTATGTTAGGAGCAGGGAGACAGGTCTTTATGTTAGGAGCAGGGAGACAGGTCTTTATGTTAGGAGCAGGGAGACAGGTCTTTATGTTAGGAGCAGAGAGACAGGTCTTTATGTTAGGAGCAGGGAGACAGGTCTTTATGTTAGGAGCCCTGCAGGGAGACAGGTCTTTATGTTAGGAGCAGGGAGACAGGTCTTTATGTTAGGAGCAGGGAGACAGGTCTTTATGTTAGGAGCAGGGAGACAGGTCTTTATGTTAGGAGCAGGGAGACAGGTCTTTATGTTAGGAGCAGGGAGACAGGTCTTTATGTTAGGAGCAGGGAGACAGGTCTTTATGTTAGGAGCAGGGAGACAGGTCTTTATGTTAGGAGCAGGGAGACAGGTCTTTATGTTAGGAGCAGGGAGACAGGTCTTTATGTTAGGAGCAGGCAGACAGGTCTTTATGTTAGGATCCCTGCAGGGAGACAGGTCTTTATGTTAGGAGCCCTGCAGGGAGACAGGTCTTTATGTTAGGAGCAGGGAGACAGGTCTTTATGTTAGGAGCAGGGAGACAGGTCTTTATGTTAGGAGCAGGGAGACAGGTCTTTATGTTAGGAGCAGGGAGACAGGTCTTTATGTTAGGAGCAGGGAGACAGGTCTTTATGTTAGGAGCCCTGCAGGGAGACAGGTCTTTATGTTAGGAGCAGGGAGACAGGTCTTTATGTTAGGAGCAGGGAGACAGGTCTTTATGTTAGGAGCAGGGAGACAGGTCTTTATGTTAGGAGCAGGGAGACAGGTCTTTATGTTAGGAGCAGGGAGACAGGTCTTTATGTTAGGAGCAGGCAGACAGGTCTTTATGTTAGGAGCCCTGCAGGGAGACAGGTCTTTATGTTAGGAGCAGGGAGACAGGTATTTATGTTAGGAGCAGGGAGACAGGTCTTTATGTTAGGAGCAGGGAGACAGGTCTTTATGTTAGGAGCAGAGAGACAGGTCTTTATGTTAGGAGCAGGGAGACAGGTCTTTATGTTAGGAGCAGAGAGACAGGTCTTTATGTTAGGAGCAGGGAGACAGGTCTTTATGTTAGGAGCAGGCAGACAGGTCTTTATGTTAGGAGCCCTGCAGGGAGACAGGTCTTTATGTTAGGAGCAGAGAGACAGGTCTTTATGTTAGGAGCAGGGAGACAGGTCTTTGTGTTAGGAGCAGGGAGACAGGTCTTTATGTTAGGAGCAGGGAGACAGGTCTTTATGTTAGGAGCAGGGAGACAGGTCTTTATGTTAGGAGCAGGGAGACAGGTCTTTGTGTTAGGAGCAGGGAGACAGGTCTTTATGTTAGGAGCAGGGAGACAGGTCTTTATGTTAGGAGCAGGGAGACAGGTCTTTATGTTAGGAGCAGGGAGACAGGTCTTTATGTTAGGAGCAGGGAGACAGGTCTTTGTGTTAGGAGCAGGGAGACAGGTCTTTATGTTAGGAGCAGGGAGACAGGTCTTTATGTTAGGAGCAGGGAGACAGGTCTTTATGTTAGGAGCAGGGAGACAGGTCTTTATGTTAGGAGCAGGGAGACAGGTCTTTATGTTAGGAGCCCTGCAGGGAGACAGGTCTTTATGTTAGGAGCCCTGCAGGGAGACAGGTCTTTATGTTAGGAGCAGGGAGACAGGTCTTTATGTTAGGAGCAGAGAGACAGGTCTTTATGTTAGGAGCCCTGCAGGGAGACAGGTCTTTATGTTAGGAGCAGGGAGACAGGTCTTTATGTTAGGAGCAGGGAGACAGGTCTTTATGTTAGGAGCAGGGAGACAGGTCTTTATGTTAGGAGCAGGGAGACAGGTCTTTATGTTAGGAGCAGGGAGACAGGTCTTTATGTTAGGAGCAGGGAGACAGGTCTTTATGTTAGGAGCAGGGAGACAGGTCTTTATGTTAGGAGCAGGGAGACAGTTCTTTATGTTAGGAGCAGAGAGACAGGTCTTTATGTTAGGAGTAGGGAGACAGGTCTTTATGTTAGGAGCAGGGAGACAGGTCTTTATGTTAGGAGCAGGGAGACAGGTCTTTATGTTAGGAGCAGGGAGACAGGTCTTTATGTTAGGAGCCCTGCAGGGAGACAGGTCTTTATGTTAGGAGCCCTGCAGGGAGACAGGTCTTTATGTTAGGAGCAGGGAGACAGGTCTTTATGTTAGGAGCAGGGAGACAGGTCTTTATGTTAGGAGCAGGGAGACAGGTCTTTATGTTAGGAGCAGGGAGACAGGTCTTTATGTTAGGAGCCCTGCAGGGAGACAGGTCTTTATGTTAGGAGCAGGGAGACAGGTCTTTATGTTAGGAGCAGGGAGACAGGTCTTTATGTTAGGAGCAGGGAGACAGGTCTTTATGTTAGGAGCAGGGAGACAGGTCTTTATGTTAGGAGCAGGGAGACAGGTCTTTATGTTAGGAGCAGGGAGACAGGTCTTTATGTTAGGAGCAGAGAGACAGGTCTTTATGTTAGGAGCAGGGAGACAGGTCTTTATGTTAGGAGCAGGGAGACAGGTCTTTATGTTAGGAGCAGGGAGACAGGTCTTTATGTTATATGTCATAATGTGACTCAGATCAGATTTCTTCACGACAGTGTGAACGTAGGCTGGTAAAGATATGCCTCCTAAAGTGTCTAAAACGGAAGTACAGGAAGTACCCGCTACAGGCTTTCCGGTTTCGACAAAACAATTATAGAAACGTGTATAAAGTGCACAATATTTCCTGGTTTAAGCCACTGCAACGGCTTTGCCTGAAGAATTTACTACATGACCGGGACGTTCTAGCTTGTTTGCCGACAGGATTCGGGAAAAGTTCGGTCCGTCCGGAGGCAGCTTCCAGGGGAAGTACATACACCGGAAATTCTACCCCATACACACTTTCGGCCGTAGTTCTTTACCAGGCTTTATCTCACGGAGATAAACCTGGGAACGACGTTAGTGTGAAGTGAACGGCAGTAATCACATGGAATCTGATCTTTTGAATTCTGATTTGGGCCACTTTCATATGTTGGTCCTAAATCAGATACAGGTCTGTTTCTTTTGCAATGCGACCTCGGTCTGAACAGTCTTACGACTTTTGCGTCACTCTAGAATCTAGATTGACATTTGCACAAAACGTTTACGTCCATCTTCTTCACACGTCAATAGTGTGATATTGGGCCACATGTAAAAATATTACGTGAACCAAACTAAATAAATCAGATCTGAGCAATAAATCAGAATGGGGCCTGCAGTGTAAACGCAGCCTAATGTAGCTCCCAGAGTGATGAGCAGGGTAACATTTACCTGGGCTGAGTGTTGTTGCTAAGGTTGTTGTTTTAGTAGTGGTGGTAGGTGGCGCTGTTGTGGGTCTGAGTGTTGACTGGCCCACTGCAGCAAAGCAAAGAGAAGAAGAAGACATTGATTATACCTCTGTGATGTTTGTACCATCTGAGAAATTGTCCCCTTTTACCCTATTGAGGGGACCTTTTGTCCTCCGATGACCTTTTGCCGTCACTGAAAATAAGATTTGTTCTTAAGATATTCCTTTATTGATCCCCTTGGGGAAATTCAGGCATCATAGCAGCATGGGGGGGAGGGGGGAGGGGTACAGGTAGTAAAACAACACAGTATACAGGTAGTAAAAGACAACACAGGCAGTGTAAACAATTTGATCAATATGGTCAATATAATTTACTATCTGACTAGCTGAGGAATATTCACATTATTCACAGTGTCACATGAGGTGCAGTATGCATGAGGTAGTGTTATAATTTACTATCTACTGAGTATACATTAATCAAAGTACCAGGGTAGTCTACTTTGTCCCCCTTGGGTTCCTATAAGTCCCAGGTCAATGTCTGGTAGCAGTCGCTGTCGCTGCCCCCTGTTGTGGGGCCTGGAGGCTGCTAGTCGCTGCCCACTGTTGTGGAGCCTGATGGCCGCTGGTATGAAGGACTGTCCGAGGCGGTTAGTTGAGTGTCGGGGGGGGATGAGTCTGTGGCTGAACGAGCTTCTCATCTTGACTAGCTCGTCGTAGAGGGGGTGGTAGGGGTTCTCCATGATGGCATCCAGCTTCCTTATCATCCCCCTCTCTACCATCACCTCAAGTCTAGGTAGCTCGACTCCCACCACGGAGCTAGCCTTCCTCACCAGCTTGTTGAGCTTGTTGGTGTCCCTTGAGTTGATGTAGCCTCCCCAGCATGCCACAGCATAGAAGAGGATGCTGGCCACAACAGACTGGTAAAAAGACTGCAGCAGTTTGTTGCACACATTGAAGGACCTGAGTCTCCTCAGGAAGAACAGCCTGCTCTGTCCCTTCCTGTAGAGGGCCTCTGTGTTGTCCGACCAGTCCAGTTTATTGTTCAGGTGTACCCCAAGGAACTTGTATGAGTCCACCATCTCCACATCCACCCCTCGGATGGAGATGGGAATCGGGGGGGGCCTCTTCTTGCCCCTCCGGAAGTCCACCACCATCGGATGGAGATGGGAATCGGGGGGGGCCTCTTCTTGCCCCTCCGGAAGTCCACCACCAGCTCCTTGGTCTTACTGGTGTTGAGTTGGAGGTGGTTGCTGTCGCTCCACCCCACGAAGCTCTCCACCAGGGCTCTGTACTCCTCCTCATCATCGTCGGTGATGTAGCTTACGATGGAGGAGTCGTCTGAGAACTTCTGCAGGTGGCACCCGCTGGAGTTGCGGCAGAAGTCTGAGGTGTAGAGGGTGAAGAGGAAGGGTGACAGCACAGTTCCCTGGGGGGCGCCGGTGTTGCTCACCAGTACGTCAGACTGACTGTCCTTTAGTCTGACGTACTGTGGCCTCTCAGTGAGGTAGTCCTTGATCCAGGCCACCAAGCCGTGCTCCAGCTGCATCGCAGAGAGCTTCTCCGCTAGCAGTGACGGCTGGATGGTGTTGAAGGCGCTGGAGAAATCAAAGAACATAATCCTCACTGAGCTGCGCGGCTTCTCCAGGTGCGTGTACGCTCTGTGGAGCATGTAGATGATGGCATCCTCCACCCCGATGTTTGCCTGGTATGCAAACTGCAGGGGGTCGAGGGAGTCACGCACCAGGGGCTTGAGGTGTTGCAGGACCAGTCTCTCAAACGTCTTCATGACGTGTGACGTCAGAGCGACTGGCCTGTAGTCGTTGGGGGTGCTGGGACGTCCCTTCTTGGGCACCGGGACAATGCAGGAGGTCTTCCAGAGCTGGGGCACCCTCTCCAGCCTCAGGGAGAGGTTGAAAAGATGCTGGAGCGGTGCTGCCAGCTGCTCTGCACATACCTTGAGCACCCTGGGATTGGTGTTGTCCGGTCCTCTGGCCTTGTTTACGTTAATTTTGGAGAGCTGCCTACTGACCTGACTGGTTGTGATCGTCAGGGTTGGGGGTGGTGGGCAGTCTGCTGGTGTTGGGGGTGGGGTGCCGTTGCTGATGGGTGTGGGTGGGTGGGGGGTGGGGGGGCTGCTTTGTAGGTGTGATCTGGTGCTGGTGTCGATGGGTGGGGGGAGGGGTGTGGGGAGGCCACTCTGGTCAAAGCGGTTGAAAAACGAGTTGAACTCGTTTGCACGCTCTGGAGGGCCCTCCACAGCTGTGCCCTGCTGTTTGAAACCAGTGATCTTCCTGACCCCCGCCCACACCTCCCTGGTGTTGTTGGCCTGTAGTCTGCCCTCCAGCCTGTCCTTGTAGCTGACCTTGGCTGCCCTTAGCTCTTTTTTGAGCTCCCTTTGGACAGCCCTGGCCTGCTCAGTGTCCCCTGCCATGAAGGCCCTCTTTTTCCTGTTTAGCAGGTGTTTAATGTCCTTGCTAATCCAGGGTTTATTGTTTAAGAAGCAGCGTACCCTCTTTGTGGGTACGATGCTCTCCTCACAGAACCTGATGTAGTCTGTGATGCAGTGGGATAGTCCATCAATGTCATCACCGTAAGCCCTCTCAAACATATCCCAGTCTGTCGACCTGAAACACTCCTGTAGCTCCTCCTCGACGTCGTCAGACCACTGTGGGACAGACATGGTGGTCGGAGGCTGTCTCTTAATGAGAGGCGTGTATGTGGATACAAGCCTCACAAGGTTGTGGTCTGACTGGCCGAGGGGGGGCAGGGAAGTCGCACTGAAAGCCTCCTTCACGTTAGCATACAGGAGGTCCAGAGTTTTGTCTCCCCTGGTTTTGCAGGTGACATACTGGGTGAAGTTTGTCAGGGTCTTGTTCAGTCTGACATGGTTGAAGTCCCCATTGATAAAAATAAATGCATCCGGGTGTTTTGTCTGAAGCGCCGCGACGGTGGAGTGTATGACGTCACTCGCCTGCGCCGCCGCCGCGCTGGGTGGGATGTAAACAGTGAGAGCCAGGACGTGTGTTATTTCTCGCGGTAAATAGTATGGCCGCAGACTCAGTGCCAATAGTTCAATGTCGGGGGAACAGATACGTTCCTTAATGGTGATGTGCCCCGGGTGGCACCATTTGGAGTTAACAAAGACAACAAGCCCTCCGCCTCTCCGCTTGCCGCTCTGTTTACTCCGGTCGGCGCGCACCACCGTGAAGCCCTCCTGTTCTATTGCACTGTCCGGGATGTTCTCGTTCAGCCAGGATTCGGTGAAGCACAGTAGGCTTGCCTCCTTGTACTCACGCTGGTTGATCATCAGGGCTGAGAGCTCGTCGGTCTTGTTGACCAGCGATCGCACGTTCCCCATGACGACAGCGGGCAGGTAAGGCTTGAATCTCCTGCTGTCCTTTATCCTGTCCTTCACGCTCGTGCCAGCTCGATTTCCCCGTCTGCGAATCCTTATTTCGGCTGGTAGATTCCTCGGTGGTTCTGCAACTCTGTTTCGAAAGCAGAGGAGAGCCTCCCTCGGGTAAACCAGCCCGCCGTTGTTGCTGTTGTTGTTGTTGTTGTTGTCCTGCCGCGGGTAAACCAGCCCGCCGCCGGTGTTGTTGTCCATTGTTCAGAGCTGTGCTCGACCGAACTTGCCTAACTCAGCTAACTTCACAGAAGTTGTTACAAATGCCTTAACTTGGTCTAAAGCAACGCACAGTCACTTATACACCTATTAAGTAAGTATAATCACAAAAAGAATAAGTAAGAAAGTAGTAAACGGGATAAGAAGTAAAGGGGGTGGGAGCTGCTATGAAAAGGCTGCCACTCTCCTCGGCGCCTTCCTTCCTTAATTGACCTGCCTGGTTAAATAAAGGTTTAAAAACAGAGGCTCTTCATTCAGGTCGAGCCGTACATCTGTGCCTCTATTCTGACTGCATCTCATATTATATTTTATTCTGTTGTATTTGTAGGGAAGACCGGGGATAGTTGTCACACTTTTTACTCTAGTGTGAATTGCTCATCATCAAAACATCTTTCAATAGTCATTCCTACATTAAATTGAAGCTTAAAGGGGAACTATTTTACTATTTCTTTCACTATTTGGGCACTTTTACACAATTCCTGTGAGTTTATGGAACACCTCTGTAATTTTTAATTTTTTTTAATTCATTGTTTTGTATTTCTAATCAAGTCCTCAAAAACAGCATTTTTCTACCTCAAGATCCTAAGCCGTTTTGAGCCTGGGCTCCAACCACAATGGTAAGTTACTGACTCGCCTGAACATTATCATGCAGCGGTGTCTCTCTGACATCACAAATCAGCACATTTTCAGATGACTCAGTTCAGTGAGGGTGAATATTGTGAGAGGAGAATTGGAAGAATGCGCCAATATGATAATTAGAGACATAGATCATATTAATATAAGTCCACATAGCTAGGAAACAATGCTAAACACTGAAAAAGGCCATTTATAAGATAGTTCCCCTTTAAGATGTTGGCTTGAAATGTGTATCCCTCTCATTTTCCAACGTATTGTAACAAAGAGTTAATCACCTATCAAAAACACTCCGACACATTGTGACAACCAACACCATCATTGGACCATGTGTTTTAGTGGGAAAAACCTTAAAAAGAAGACAAGAAGGCAGAACTAAATTTGAAAGTTTAATTGCATTGACAATTTCACAAATACATAACTTAATGCATCTTAACATGAACATAAAGTCATAACAGGAAACACATCTTTAGGCCATCCTATATAACAAAATAAGAACACAATAAATCGGCCTAACAGGGCTGTGTTCTGAGTCCCCTCCTCTACTCCCTGTACACACACGACTGTGTGGCTCAGCGGAGTAGCAATACAATCGTCAAATTTGCTGACGACACAGTGGTGGTGGGCCTGATCTCTGCCAACGACAAGAGGGCCTACCTGGAAGAGGTCAAGGTCCTGGCGGGATGGTGCCAGGAAAACAGCCTCTCCCTGAACGTCAGCAAAACAAAGGAGATGATTGTGGACTTCAGGAGGTCGGGGGTCAAGGACTACAGCCCCCTCAGCATCGACGGGGCACCGGTTGAGAGAGTCAACAGCTTTAAGTACCTCGGAGCCTACATATCCGAGGACTTGACATGGACCACACACATTAACAGTGTTGTGAAGAAGGCACAACAACGCCTCTACTTCCTCAGGCGCCTAAGGAAGTTCCAAGTCAGCCAGAAGATCCTTAAGAACTTCTACTCATGTACAATAGAGAGCATCTTGACCGGCAACATCACCTCCTGGTTTGGGAATAGCACTGCACAAGACCAAAGCAGACTACAAAGAGTGACACGTTCAGCCGAACGCACAATTGGAGGGGGGCTCCCCACCCTCCAGAACATTTACTACAAGCGTTGCAAGGGCAAGGCTAAGAGAATCATTAAAGACTCCAGTCACCCGAACAACTGCCTCTTTGAACTGCTGCGGTCAGGCAAGCGATACAGGAGTCTCAAGGCGAGCACAGAAAGACTCAGAAGAAGCTTCTATCCCCAGGCCATCAGGCTGCTAAACGAACAATGAATGAACACTACACAACAACAACCACCAAACGCACATAGCACACACATCCACACGCACACACTCACTTTAAACAAACACACTGTAGCACCCACTCCACACACTTATAGCACACACCCACTTTAAACAAACACACTGTAGCACCCACTCCCCACACTTTATATTTATGGATGAAGGATTGCACTACAACTCGTACACCTTACTGTAAATTGTACCTAAAATTGTACCTCATCCCATTTCTGCTTTGCACTAGATAGTACTGTACATTAGTACACTGCATAGTATTGTGTATTGTATATTATATGGTAACTCAGAACATTGTACATATGTCTATACCGAACACTGTGACCTCATTTTCTTCTTCTAAATTCATGCTATATTATTGTTATGGTTTGTAACCGACCCCAATCGCACAACACAAGACAGGTATGATGGTTTGCCAAGAAACAGATATTTATTGAGAACAGGGAAAAAGGGCACTGTCCCTTTAAGGGAGAAAACCCAAAACACTGGAATAACACAAGAGGGGAAGGTAAGGTGCCTTTAAGAGGCGGGCAGGAAAAGGGAACACTAAGGGAAGGTATAAGGGAACGCCTAGGGACAGAGGAACTAGAGACTAGGAGAACTAGGGACAAGGAGAACTAGGGACAGAGGACTAGGGACTAGGAGAGCTAGGGATAGAGGACTAGGGACTAGGAGAACTAGGGATAGAGGACTAGGGACAGAGGACTAGGGACTAGGAGAACTAGGGACAGAGGACTAGAGAGGGGAGAAACTAGGGACAGAGGCCCGCGGAGGCGGGCTGGGGACAGGGAGGACTGGGAGGACTGGTGGGAAAACCTGGGCCGCTCTGCAGAACTCTCGGCAGATCTCCGAGGTGGGTAACGGCGGCCGAGAGGGAGAGAGGAGAGGGTTAATGTACAAAGGGGAAAAACAGAGCAGATGCAGGAGAGGTGACCAGTCCAAATACCAAAGTTAAACAAAGTAAAACTATCTTCGTGAAAAATACACAAAGAGCAAAGTACCAAAACAAATACAAAGAGAATACTATCTTTGGTGTGAACAAACACACAGTGGGAGATGTAACGTCCAAAATAATATCCAAGTGAAACAAACAGAGGCACAACGCTGGGTGAGTGACTGTCTGATTAAAAGGTGGTAATTCTTCAGTGTTAGAAACACACGAAAACGGAGATGATCTAGACAGTCAAAACTCACCCAGACGTATGCGTAATGGTGCAGGAACAGCAGCGGCGGCGAGGGTGTCGCCACCGGGTAGCTGGCTGTCCGAGCCGAGAACAGAGTGGTGCTGGAACAGGCGGCGGTGGCGAGGGTGTCGCCACCGGGTAGCCGGCTGTCCGAGCCGAGGACAGAGTGGTGCTGGAACAGGCGGCGGTGGCGAGGGTATAATATCCACGAGAGAACAAAACAGGCATTACGCTGGGTGAGTGACTTAACAGTCAAACTCACCCAGGAGGCACAACGCTGGGTGAGTGACTTAACAATCAAAACTCACCCAGGAGGCAACACGCTGGATGAGTGACTTAACAATCAAAACTCACCCAGGCGTATGCGTAATGGTGCAGGAACAGCAGCGGCGGCGAGGGTGTCGCCACCGGGTAGCTGGCTGTCCGAGCCGAGGAACAGAGTGGCGCTGGAACAGGCGGCGGTGGCGAGGGTGTCGCCACCGGGAAGCCGGCTGTCCGAGCCGAGGACAGAGTGGTGCGCCACAACTTGGAGTGTGCCAAGCACGAAGGTCTGGAAGATGCGCACCTGCGCGCTGGTCTGGAGAGCGTGCCAAGCTCGAAGGTCTAGGAGATGCGCGTCTGCGCGCTGGTCGGGAGAGCGTGCCAAGCTCGAAGGTCTAGTAGATGCGCGTCTGCGCGCTGGTCGGGAGAGCGTGCCAAGCTCGAAGGTCTAGGAGATGCGCGTCTGCGCGCTGGTCGGGAGAGCGTGCCAAGCTCGAAGGTCTAGTAGATGCGCGTCTGCGCGCTGGTCGGGAGAGCGTGCCAAGCTCGAAGGTCTAGGAGATGCGCGTCTGCGCGCTGGTCGGGAGAGCGTGCCAAGCTCGAAGGTCTAGGAGATGCGCGTCTGCGCGCTGGTCGGGAGAGCGTGCCAAGCTCGAGGGTTCTTGGAAGATGCGCGTTGCGCGCTGGTCTGGAGAGCGTGCCAAGCTCGAGCGTCCTTGGAAGATGCGCGTTGCGCGCTGAGGACTGGAGAGCGTCTGCGCTGGTCTGGATGTGCGTCAGGACGAACAGCTGCAGTGGAACGCTGGGGTGCCTCCCGTGGAAGTACAGGGAGCGCAGACCAGTCTCCCCCACAGGCAACGGCGACAGCTGGCGAAGGCTGGAGCAAACATCTCGACGCCGGAGAATGGAACAGCATAGGCAGACAGAGGATCTCCCGAAAGAGTCTAGATGTTTAGAGAATATGACTCGGCAAGTATACAACACGACCCCACGCCGAAACGAGGGGAAGCGCCCTGGTATTTAAAGCCCACAGGGGGACTAATTAGCCTGCCACCACAGGTGCGAGAGATAATAGATAATCGAACAGGTGTGGCCACTGAGGGTAAAGAACGAGAGGGTGGGGGCTAGAGAGAGTGAGTGAGAAGGGAAAATAAACAGTATAGGCTTAAAGAAACAGAGAAAAGGTGGTGAGCAGCGGGCAAAACCTCACAATTATGTTATTATGTTATTTGATACTATCTTGTCTAGCACAGTCTCTGGAGCGTAACAGTAAGAAGCATTTTGTATGAAAGTATTCTGTACTTCTGTATGACAACTATTAAAAGAACTTGAACAATAATAGCCTACACAACATGACAACCAACCCCAAATAAAATGTGACGACCAACCCCAACTGGAATGTCTTGATAGTATCAAGGCTAACAGCCATCTAGTAACAACTAGTTAGCTAGCTAACAACAATCTAAACTATATAGCTATCCCTTCAGCCTGTTACTGTTCCGCAACTGTAAGTTACTTCCGGGGTAGGCCTGATTGGCCCCGACAGGCACGTGACAGGCGCGGCCACGCCCCGCGGCAGCCTCAGGACGCGCAACGAGGCTGCTGAGAGCTGTCGCGCGGAAATAGGCTGTCTATTGCCTCGCGCTGCAACGCGGAAATAGGCTGTCTATTGCCATTCTCTAAGACAAACTATAACCTTAACCAGCTCCTTAACAGCGCCTAAACTTAACCCTTTAACCTTAAGCAACTCCGAAACTATGCCTAACCTTAACCTTAACCTTAACCATGCCTAACCTTAACCATAAGGCATAACCAACTCCGAAAGAATATTGCCATTATCTAAGACAAACTCTAACCTTAACCAGCTCCTTAACAGCGCCTAAACTTAACCCTTTAACCTTAAGCAACTCCGAAACGATGCCTAACCTTAACCTTAACCTTAACCATGCCTAACCTTAACCATAAGGCATAACCAACTCCGAAAGAATATTGCCATTCTCTAAGACAAACTCTAACCTTAACCAGCTCCTTAACAGCGCCTAAACTTAACCTTTCTAACCATAACCAACTCCGAAACAATGCCTAACCTTAACCAACTCCGAAACAATGCTTAAAGTTAACATGCCTAAACTTAACGGCGAACGAATGCACGTTAAAAAAAAAATTGAAGGGAATCAAACTTGCCAGCAACGGACGGTAGGATCCACACCAATGCAGCGCTGCCAATTGAGCTATTTCTGGATAGTGAAAAAGGGCGTATTACTGCTACATAATGCTGCCGCGGAGCGTGCCGCGCGGCAGAGAAAGTTGCACGTCCTGAGGCTGCCGCGGGGCGTGGCCGCGCCTGTCACGTGCCTGTCGGGGCCAATCAGGCCTACCCCGGAAGTAACTTACAGTTGCGGAACAGTAACAGGCATCCCTTCACACCTTTTAAGGGTAATAATTGTTTCATTATAAACCAATTGTGTAAAAGCCTAGACGAAAAATACTGAGGAGCGGAATATTTACAAATGGACATGAAAAACACAAAAGGTCCTCTCACCTCAAATTCAGCTGTTTCACTCCAAAGATGACAATGTAGGTGAACTCTGACCCCAATTATGGACATTTAAATACCAAAGTATGGGAGACAGGACCCTCTGGTGGTGAAATATAATGAATGTGACAACCTACCCGTGTGACAACGTCCCCCGTTCTCCCCTATTGTAATGTGTCTAGTACTGTTTGCAGTACTATTTCTGTTTTTGTAAACTGTGCATCTTGTGTTGTATTTTTATTAGTATTGAATTTACGTTACTTTTGTACTATGTATTGTGCAGCACTTTGGTCAACCTGGATTGTTTTTAAATGGGCTGTATGAATACATCTGACCTTGACCTTGAGGTATCACTGCTATATGAATACATCTGACCTTGAGGTAGCACTGCTACAGTATTAAAATCAGAGTTGGCAGAACAAGAACAACAACCATATAATGTGCAAATATTGATGTATTTCCCACCAAGAACAATATTATTATTTGTATTTATTATTATCTTTTCTGGTAATTATTTAGAATTCTCAATTAAATTTCTTGATTTTAATATTGTTTTTCTAAATGTATACTGTATATTGTATGTAAAATAAAACCTATTAAATATATAAATTAGTACTACTGTGTAATAGCGATAATCAGATGTATGTACAGAGTTGCAGACTGCTACTCAGTAGTACTAATTTATATATGTTATACCCAGTTTAATCACCTGTACATTGTATATTGCTGTTGCACTTTACTGGTACATTTGCACTCTGGTTCGATGCCAGACATCTTTTCATTGTACTGTACTTGTGCTGCATAACGACAATTATCTGAATCTAATCTAATGAGGAGCTGCTGGAGACCAGCGCTACCTGAACTAAAGACTACAAGATCATAATAGTACATGGTTAGGGCGGTTAGGTGGCCGAGCGGAGATTGCGTTCGTCACCAACCCCGGAGCTGTGAGCTGGATTCGCCTGTTCGAGTCCAGCTCACAGCTCCGGGGTTGTCACCAGCTTGGCTGGCCGTTCACACTAATACAATTGGCAGTATTAGAGGGTGGGAGAAGCTGGCGGGGTGGGTCCGGGTCGTTGTAAACAGCGACTCCTACAGTTCGGTCGGGGCGCCTGCTAAGCGAGGATAGGACCTGAGGGGGATAGTGTGATCCTCCCACATGCTACGCCCTCTCAATGAGAATCCGCGCTGCCAGGTGAAACAGAAGCGGTGATTGGCTGGACGTGTGTCGGAGGAAGCATGTGATAGCCTCCACTCTGCCAGACCGACTGTGGGGGGTAAGTGCGCAGCGACCAGGAAGGGATTGGGAATTGGCATACGACTAACATTGGGATGGGAGAAAATCGGAGGAAAATGGAGGGGGAAAAAGATCAAAAAAAAAAAAAATTGTAACTGAGGGGTACAATTCCCTGACTGTATTGATAAGTATGGTATCATTAAACCACTACTGTCTTATGTACATTCCTACTGGCCATACAGTACACAGGTATCTAATGATGAACACTTCCCCACAATGACTCGGTTCCACACAAAGCTGTATTTAAGTATTTATTAGCAGCAAAAGGTACATAATATACTTTACTTTACTTCACTTTGGATGCGCTTATAAGGCAAAGGAATGTGCGTAGGCAAATCAATAACGAATGTCCATTCTCATATTACGCAGGAGATAATCATACAACCTGAATCTTAGGGAATTATATCTATGGTACACTAGTAATATAGCGGGAGATACTGGTAGGGTCCCCCCGGTTGTAAGCCAGCAAGGGTAGAGGATCTGTCGGTAGTAGAGTCTGGGTCAACGATGATAAGGAGACTCCGAGTACAGGAGACGGTGCAATAAGATCTTGATCCACAGACGAATACAGCTGTTCTCTGTAGCATGTAGCTCCACATGGAAGAAAGCTAGCCGGCCTCAGACTTCTGAGAGGCAGACTCGACGTGGCTCCTCACAGGTTAAATCCCACACACTTGTGGGTGTCGGCGATTCTCCGCTCCATTAATTACAGGACCAAAAGCAAATATAATCCAGCCGAAAAGGGCTATGCAGTCGTCGGTAGGTTATCCAGTGTACATAATCCATGGTCCTCGTCTAGGGCCCCTCGGGTGAAAGCGCCATGATAAGCAGCCCAGCCTGGATAAGCACTCTAGCTGATACGAGGAAACGTTGGTGATGCTGGTCACTGTAGAACTTTAGCCGCACGATACACTATACACAAATAGACTATTACTGACTTAATAGAATAGGTCGAACTCGACGGTACAGCGTTAAACTCTGACACTTCAGTTATTAATTTGCACGCGGTCTCAATGCTCTATTTGGGGCCAAACAGGCCATACTTCACCGCACGTCGTATCGTGGGTGAGGCTTCAACTTTAGTTACTAAGACTTCTGACTAAGTGCTTCTGTATTCACCTGCGCCGTATTTATACGCTTAGATGAATAAACTAGTACCAGCTTTATTCCTCTCTCATATCCTTGCGCAGTACCGTTCATGTCCAGGCATGTCCCCGGCGGTGACTTTGAACCCGACATTGAAGGTATGGCCATGGCGCCTGTGGACCGCTGTCCAATAGGAGAATGAAATATTATGGTCTGTACTAGGCTAAAGGGATATTCCGTGTATATGTACAAGGAATATACAAGGGATATCAAACGATATACAAATATTATGCAATATATATCAATCAATAAATATATATATTCGGTTTAATCTGATCCTTCGTAACAGCCGCCTCCTAATTAGTCCCACCTAATTAGCTAAGCAGAGACAGATTAACCGCACTGTCCACTACTCAATGTCTGTTGTGAGGGTAGGGCAGTTCACAAAGTCATGGGGTCATGGTCGTCATCAATAGTATCGGGGAGCCTTGGCAACTCTATTAGCCTCGCCACGGGTCGGGTGTAGATCCGCCCTTGGACGAGCACTTCGGCCGCTCTGACCTTTCCGTCGGCACCGGTGATCACTTTGCTTACGCGGCCAGCCGGCCACATAGCTCGGGGTAGTGACTGGTCGATAATCATGACGACTGTTCCTTCTGTCAAGTTGTCTCTCTCTTTCACCCATTTTTGGCGGGTCTGTAGAGACGGTAGATAGTGGAGTAGGAAGCTGTTCCAAAACCTGTCAGCCAATACTTGACTGTACCTCCACATTCTTCGGCCGTTCGCTTCTTCAGGCCTGTACACTGTCTGTGGTAGCGCGGGGTCCAGCCGCCCCATCAAGAGAGTGTTGGGGGTGACTGGGTCGACATCTGCTACATCACTTGATGTGAGGTTTTTGTCCCTTGCTCACCTACTCGCTCTGTTCCTTTAAGCCTACTCGCTCTGTTCCTTTAGTTTTCTGTTAATCAATTGCATTCCCCTATTCACACGCTTCTTCCCGTAGACGCCGTTTGATTGGTGCTTCCCCAACCACACGCTTGTCAATCTCATCCCGCAGCTGTCACAGCTTGTCAATTAAGCATTCCTTTGATTATATATACCCCGTTTCCCCATTCAAGTTTTGTTGGATCGTTTTGATATATCAGCAGCATTCGCCGTTCCTTCCTTGCCTGCTGTTTTTCCCTGTGCTTTGCTTCCCAGGATATTCAAGAAGTATTCCGCTTGGACAACCCGTTTCCTGTGGCGACGCGCTCGCCCTGTTTCTCCCTGCTCTCTTTACGCACAGCGCCTGGGTGAGTTTTGCAAGACGGTCTTTGACCCTATTCGTTTTTCGTGTGTTTTTGACACTGAAGATATCCTGCTTTTTGTCTGACTGTCACTCACCCAGTGTCAGCTTTTTGGATTGTTCATTGGGATAATATTTGCTTGAACATCGCTCACTGTGTGTATTCACACCGAAGATATTATCACTTGGATTATTATTGGGACTTGCTCACTGTGTGTATTCACACCGAAGATACTGTCACTTGGATTATTATTGGGACTTCGCTCACAGTGTTATTTGCACCGAAGATTCTATCACGTGGATTTGTGTTTTGGGACGTTACTCACAGTGTGTATTTACACCGAAGATTCTGTCACTTGGATTACTCTGTTTGGGGACAAGTCACTTCTCCTGTCACCTGCTCTGTTCCCAACTGTACTCTGAGCTAACCCGCTCCCTCTCGGTCCCGTTTACCATCTCGGAGAGCTGCCGAGAGGAATCTGCAGAGCGGCTCTGACGTCACCGTCTGCTTTCCCAGACGAACCATCCCGGGAGAAGCTGCAGAGCAGCAACATTCATCTATGCTTGTATCCCTGTCTTTGTTTGTTCTCTACCAAGTTTATGCTGCTATTTAGCGAAATAAAACAAGCCCTTGTTTTTGGCAACTCTGAATCAACTCTCTTTGTGTCGTAGCGTTTGGGGTCGGTGTCAAACCATAACATTACGATCCAACCCAAAATGACGACCCCAGCCGACACTGAGAGAGTCAGAACAGCACTAGCTAATCAGATCGAGTTGACCAAGGATCACAGTCACCAACTAGAGAGGGCTGCGGCTGCGGTGCAGGATCTCAGGGAACAGGTCCAGCCTATTCTAGGGTCCCTGGCCGCTCTGGCAGGACAACAGTCAGGTATTCTCGTTCAGCTTCACACGCTGAGCGACACCGTTAACGCTTTAATTCCCTCACTTCCTTCAGGAGCATTCCCCGCAGCCCCAGCAGTTCCCACGCTTCCCGATCCCGCACCTCGGGAACCCCGTCTCTCCGTCCCACGGCTGTTCGACGGCAATCCCGAGGAGTGTTGCCACATTCATCATGCAATGTGAGTTGGTTTTCCGTCATCAACCCAGTCGATTCACTTCTAGAGGAGCCCAAGTGGCCTATATGACAAACTTGCTTTCAGGCCGGGCTGCCCAGTGGGTCACTTCCTCCTGGGCAATGGATGCAGATTTTTGTTTCTCCTATCCAGACTTCGTGGCTGAGCTCCGCAGGGTGTTCCACCATCCAGCCCGTGGTCTGGACCCTGGAGCCCGGTTGGGTACTTTCCGACAGGGGAGCGGCGGGGTAACTGACTACGTCCTGGAGTTTCGACTGGCGGCGGTGGAGAGTGGATGGAACGACCCTGCACTTCGCCTAACCTTCTTGAGGGGGCTCAGTGACGCAGTCAGGGACCAGCTCGCTACCCGGGAGGAGCCTGACTCCCTCGAGGACCTGTTTAGCCTCGCCATCCGCATCGACGGACGCCTCCAGGAGAGAAGGCGTGAGAGGACCCGACTGTTACCTCCTGAGGGACCTCGGACCCCCCGTACTCATGACGTTACTGCTGGCCGCCCTGCCCTCAACACGACTGGTGGTAGCGTACCCTCCCGTTCGGTTCGCGAGGAGGAACCCATGCAGCTGGGACGCTCTCATCTGAGCCAGGCTGAACGTGAGGCGAGGCTCAGGTCCGGTCTCTGCCTCTACTGCGGAAGGGAGGGACACCGAGTCGCCAACTGCCCCACCCGGCCAAAAGACCAGGCTCGCCGAGACCCCGGGAAATCCTGGTGAGCCGTTTTTCCCATTCCCAGAGCCGCGCACCACCTGACCATCTGATGAGCGTCACCCTGGCCTGGGCGGACCAACGAGCCACGGTGGAGGCACTCATCGACTCTGGGGCAGACGAGAATTTCCTCGACTTCGAGTTTGCTACCCGAGCCAACATTCCACTTGAGGACCTTGTGAGGCCTTTGGAGATCTTTGCATTGGACCAACACCGCCTGGCCGACATCTCTCAACGCACCTGCCCAGTCGTGCTGACCATCGCTGGGAACCACGTTGAGAGAATCCAGTTCCTTATCACCCGATCCCCTCTTGTCCCGGTGGTCCTGGGTAGGCCCTGGCTCGCGCTGCACGAGCCCCACATCGCCTGGTCCTCCGGTACCATCAAGGGCTGGAGCTCCTCCTGTCACGCCCTGTGTCTGCAGGCGGCGTCCTGTCCCCCGCCCCGGAGGCCCGCTGGTGAGTCGCCTCCGGACTCTTCATCCATACCTCCCGAGTACCACGACCTCTTGGAGGTTTTTAGTAAGTCCAGGGCTCAGGCCCTTCCACCCCACCGCCCTTACGACTGCGCCATCGACCTCCGCCAAGGGGCTCCCCTTCCCGGCAGCCGCCTTTACAGTCTGACCGTTCCGGAGAAGAAGGCGATGGATCAGTACATCTCTGAGTCCTTGGAAGCAGGACTCATTCGGCCTTCCTCCTCCCCGGTGGCGGCCGGGTTCTTCTTTGTTGGGAAGAAGGACGGGGACCTTCGACCCTGCATCGACTATCGCCAGCTCAACGAGATCACCATCAAGAACAAGTACCCTCTTCCTCTCATGAACTCCACCTTCGAGCCACTCACCCAGGCTACCGTCTTTACCAAGCTGGACCTCCGGAGTGCCTACCATCTTGTCTGTATCCGTGAGGGCGATGAATGGAAGACCGCCTTCAAGACCCCCAGGGGCCACTACGAGTACCTGGTGATGCCGTTCGGCCTCACCAACGCCCCGGCGGTATTCCAGGCACTCATGAACGACGTCCTTCGTGACATGCTGGAGGTGTTCATGGTGGTGTACCTGGACGACATCCTTCTACTTCCTGCTTCAGCAAAGCAAGCTGCTTTTACTGTCGCTCCGCTCCGCTGCTTTTGCCTATCGCTATTATAATGATTTATTACAGCCCTTTCAACTTTAATTACTCTGTACGTTAACTCCCAATTCCTATGGTACTTCTCCAGAACTGTGAATCTTCTTATCTATTCAGATTTTTTACCACAGTCGAAAGGAGTAGCAAGATTCTCCGTGGGAGGAATAGCGAGCCGTCTTATCAGCTACACACAAAGGACTATGTCGGAAGGCAAGGATATTTATGAAAGACGAGGAAGGTTTTCCTTGTTATTTTGAGTTTTAACGAGACGGAAGACGACAGTGTGAGTAATAGCACAGCTCCAGGGCAACGGAACTGCCCCGTGCCACCATCACCACCACCACCACCACCATCACCACCACCACCACCATCATCATCATCATCACCACCACCACCACCAGCTAAGTACCTAGCTTAGCTTCAGCTTAGCCTAACCTGAAAAGAAATAAAGGAAGATGCCGGGACTCGGCTCTCCCACAGAATGTACTAATTGCTTGGAGATGAGAAAGAGGATTGTAGAGCTGGAGGCTCGGGTTTCTACCCTGTACCAAATACAGCAGGATGAGCAACTCATTGACTCTATTTATGAAGCTACTACAAATATAGCCAACAATACCATGATTGAGAACTGGCCTATGCTAGTAACTACAGAACAGCACCACCCAAAAGACGGTCCTTGGCACAACCAAGGAGCTAGACCAAAGCAGTGGATCACCGACAAGGATAAAAGGAGAAATAAACGATCCAGGACCTCACCCCCGGTACCGCCAGGAAATAGTTTCAACCTACTCTCGGAAACACGCATATCAACACCCAAGGCAAAGAGACATAGAAGCGTAGCTAACAACGCTAACGAAGAAAACAGCGAGCGTAACGGAGCTCACGCTAACGACGCTAATAGCAAGAATACCGGAGCTCACGCTAACACTAGCGAAGCAAACAGCTGGCATGCCGGAGCTCACGCTAATGCTAGCGAAGCACACGCTAACGACGAGACGACGAGGAAAACAGAGCCACTAGCGACACGGCTGGCAAACACGACCCAGACCGAGCGAACGGCTAACAGCGAAGAGACTATCATGCGCCGAGAACGTCGCGGTAGCCAACGCCGAAGGTACGGGACCAGCGTTAACATGAAGGCTAACGAGGCTTCACCAAGGCCACAGGACTGTGGAAAGAACCGGCAGACTAGGCCTAGCCCAAAAACAAACGGCCCCAAAACTGTTGGAAAGAAAAATGCTAACCTCACACAGAAAATAGACTGCATACTGATTGGAGATTCCATAACAAGGTATGTGGAGATGGCAAACACAGAAAATATCTGTCTAGACAATACAACTGTGAAAGAGCTAGCCGAAAAACTTCCAACACTAATCAGACCAGGAATAACAAAAATTGTCATTCACTCTGGATCGTTTGACATCCTGCGAAAGAAGACTGGCACAGAGACTTTGAAAGACGATTTCACACGTTTAATGAACACACTAGACAAACATCAGTCTGTGTACACAAACACTGATGTGTCCATCAGTGGACCAATTGCATGCTTTCGCAGAGGACAGGAAGCATTCAGTCGACTCCTAAATTTTAATTCATGGTTAGGGGCTGCATGTCTCGTACACAGCCTGAAATTCATTGACAACTTCAATGTTTTCTGGAATAACCCAGAACGTTTTCAAAGAAATGGCTTCTTCCCAAATCGCTTAGGTTCAAAGCTCCTATCAGCAAACATGCGTCATGCCTTGATGGCCTCCAAGAATATTAAGCTCACACCAGCACGAGAGATAGTCATGAAGGACACAATCTCACCACGAAGTACAGCACAAGACGTCCCGTCCCCGTCCCCCGTCCCCATATCACACAAGGCCATCTCGTCTGATCAAATGTCCCCGAAAGCACAGTGCAGTCAGTACGGTACAGTATAGCACAATTACCATGCCATCTCTAAAAACATACAAGTAATCATAACTAGCCAATGGCATGGTGAAAAATATACGCCACCAATGCGTTTACCTGCTATTAACCTCAGGGCCATCACGGTCAAACCAAAGCAGACCTCCTCTAAAGAAGTCCAACAAATAAAATTAGCTTTCCTAAATGTCAGATCACTGAATAATAAAACATTCTTAGTAAATGATCTGATTAAAGAAAATAACTTAGATTGCATCTGCCTAGTAGAGACATGGCTAAATAATGACACAGCTACATCAATAATGATAGAAGCTTGTCCACCAGACTATAACTTTTTTCAAATACCCAGAAAAAATAAAAGGGGCGGAGGAGTTGCAGCAATCTTCTCCTCAAAACTCTTGTTTAGAATCACAGAACTAGGCGAGTTCATGTCAATGGAATATCTTGCCATTGAACTAAAAACAGAATCAACTATTATTGTCACAATATACCGCCCGCCTAGACACTCACCAATATTTATACAGGAGCTCTCTGAACTGATCTCACTATGTGTTACCGGATATGATAAGGTGATCCTAAATGGAGACCTGAACATCCATTTTAATAAGAAAACAGACTCCAAAACTATGGAACTAAAAAATCTACTGGATAGCTTTGACCTAATACAGCATATAACAAATGCAACTCACCGGCTTGGGAATACACTAGACTTAGTTATAACAACAACTGGGCTAAGCATAACAAATATCTCAATAACTGAATTACCTCTCTCCGACCATCACTGTATATTTTTTGATACTCAAATAACCCTTACTAAAACAAAAAAATAAATCATAGTTAAAAAGAGGCTCCTAAACGACAAAGCTGAATCAAAGTTCATTGATCTTATCAGACTACATGAACCACACAATCATGACAGCTCTCTAAATGAAATGGTGGAAAATCTCAATGATGCAATGTCATCTATATTAAATTCTGTCGCCCCATTAAAAACGAAAAAGAAGAAAACTAGAGCCTCGCCCTGGTTAAACTATAATACGGTCAACAAAGAAAAAAGGAAATGTCGTGCAGCGGAGCGAAAATGGAGAAAAACAAAAACCACCATATGCTGTGATATATACAAAGATGCTTTAACTGCTTATAATAAAACCATCCGCTTAGCAAGGAAAGATTACTTCTCTAAAATCATTACAGAAAATGCTGGAAACTCCAGAATCCTCTTTTCCACTATTAATGTACTACTCAACACTGCCCCTACACCTCCTCAGTCATCAACGGTTAAGTGTGAAGAACTTGCACTATTCTTTAACAACAAAATAACCTTGATCAGGGCCAGCATTACTCATGATGGAAATAAAGTTGATTGCGGCAAACCGTGCAATGTAACCATGAGAAGTTTCACATGCATCACATTAGATGTACTCTGCAAAACTGTCTCAGAATGTAACTCCTCCACCTCAGACATTGACCCTATACCTACAGCTTTCTTCAAACGGGTATTTAATAGTGTTTCAAGCCCTGTGCTAGATATCATAAACACTTCCCTTAGGACTGGTATTTTCCCGGATGCCTTTAAAACAGCAGTTGTAAAGCCATTACTAAAAAAACCTAACTTGGATAGTAATGAAATGGCAAATTATCGTCCAATATCCAACCTACCATTCATTAGTAAAGTACTTGAAAAGATAGTTTCAGTTCAAATAAATTCCTTTCTTGAAGAAAACAACATCTTAGAAGAATTTCAGTCAGGATTCAGAAAATATCACAGCACTGAAACTGCCCTCACCAAAATAATCAGTGACCTCAGACTAAACTCTGACGAGAATAAGATCTCCATCCTTATCCTGTTAGATCTCAGTGCAGCATTTGATACAATCGATCACGATATTCTAATCGATCGTCTTGAAAACCATGTCGGTTTCTCAGACCATGTGCTGGGCTGGTTTAAAACATACATCAGAGGGAGGAAATTCTATGTTAAACTAGGAGATCACATGTCTGATATATACGACAACAACTATGGAGTTGCACAAGGGAGTTGCTTAGGTCCTTTACTCTTCTCCCTTTACATGTTACCGCTGGGTGATATCATCAGAGAACATAATGTAGATTTCCATAGCTATGCGGATGATACACAACTGTACATATCTGCTGAACCAAATGATACAGCGATTAGCTCCATTACAGACTGCTTACTGGCAATAAATAAATGGATGAGTAAGAACTTCCTGAAACTAAACGAGAACAAAACTGAAATTCTAATTATCGGCTCCAAAACTAAAAAAGAAACATTAATAAAGAACCTGGGGGGACTAACCCCTTGGATCAAATCTGAGGTCACTAGTCTTGGGGTTATCATAGATTCAGAACTGAACTTCAATTCTCATATTAGCAAAGTGACGAAAACATCGTTCTTCCATCTCAGAAATATAGCAAAAGTACGACCATTTATTAATCAGAACGATGCTGAGAAGCTAATTCATGCATTCATATCTAGCCGGTTAGACTACTGTAATGCACTTTTCACATGTCTCCCTAAGAAAACCACAGAGAGGCTTCAGCTAATCCAAAACTCTGCAGCCCGACTGCTAACTAGAACCAAAAGGAGAGAGCACATTAGTCCAGTCCTAGCCGCTTTACACTGGCTTCCTGTAACATTTAGAATTGACTTTAAGGTCCTTCTCCTTACATACAAAGCTCTAAATGGACAGGGACCTAGCTACATCGCCAACACTCTAATAAATTACACACCAGCAAGAACACTGCGATCATCAGCTGCTGGACTACTAGAGGCTCCCAGAAGCAGTCAAAAGAGGATCGGTAATGCAGCCTTTATCAACTATGCCCCAAAACTATGGAACAAACTACCCCAAAACATCAGGGAAGCCAACTCGCTAGACATCTTTAAAAGACAGCTTAAAACCTATCTCTTTGCTCAGGCATTTCACTGATAGATATCTGCTACCACCTAGTGGCAAGAGGAAACATCAGGGATATCCTGACACAACTTGTATTTATTCTTACCCTGCCTACTCTTTTACACTGCCTATCAAATTCATGTGTCGGTTATTGCACTTTTTACTTCTTACTGATGACTATTTTTAAACTGAATCATTTTAAACTATTCTTATTATTTGCTAGATCCAAATGTGAAACACTGATTATTTATGACTATTTTTAAACTGAATCATTTTATTCTTATTATTTGCTAGATCCAAATGTGAAACACTGTGATTATTTGTTCATGAACTACAGGAGTATTACTGAATAGAGAGCCTATTAGGATGCTAGATCCTAATGTGAAACACTGTGATTTGCCATATCTTGCTATGCTCGCTCATGCCTGTATTTTTTATGTCCGTTCTATTTTATAATTTTTTGACTATTTTTAAACTGAATCATTTTAAACTATTTTTACTATTTGTGTTACTGAAAACTGTAAGCGGAGAGCCTATTGGGATGCTAGATCCTAATGTGAAACACTGTGATTCTACCCGTCTATCTTTTTATGCTCGCTTATGCCTGTATTTTTTACTGTTGTGAAGCACTTTGAACTGCAACCTCTGTATGAAAAGTGCTATACAAATAAAGTTATTATTATTATTATTATTATTATTATTATTATTATTATTATTATTATTATTATTATCTTCTCCAGGACCCTCGAGGAGCACATCCAGCATGTCCGCCGTGTGCTGGAGCGCCTCCTCCACAATCGGCTCTTCGTCAAGGCGGAGAAGTGCCGTTTCCACTCCGACTCCGTCGACTACCTGGGCTTCATCGTCGAGAAGGGCTTGACCCGAGCGGATCCTCGCAAGATCCAAGCTGTGGAGGATTGGCCTGAACCCACCACTCGGAAGGAGTTACAGAGTTTCCTCGGGTTCGCCAACTTCTACCGAAGGTTCATCCGGAACTACAGTCAGGTGGCGGAGCCACTTACCAGACTGACCTCTCCCGCTCTGCCGTTCGACTGGTCCCCAGCGGCATGTGCTGCGTTCCGCTCCCTCAAGAAGTGGTTCACTTCCGCCCCTATCTTGCTCCACCCTGACCCCAAGAGACAGTTCATTGTAGAGGTGGACGCCTCGGATACTGGACTGGGGGCTGTCTTATCCCAGCGTTCGCCTACGGACCAGAAGGTACATCCTTGCGCCTTCTACTCACGTCGGTTCCTCTCTGCCGAGAGGAACTACGACACCGGCAATCGGGAGCTGCTGGCGGTCGTGGCTGCGTTGGAGGAGTGGCGTCATTGGCTTGAGGGGGCCGAGGAGCCTTTTACCATCTGGACGGACCACAAGAACCTGACGTTCATCCGCGCTTCCAAGCGCCTCAACGGTCGGCAGGCGAGATGGGCCAGTTTCCTCAGTCGGTTCGACTTCTCGCTAACTTTCCGTCCTGGTTCCCGCAACACGAAGGCCGACTCCCTGTCCCGGTTACACTCCAAGGGGGCTCCACCCTCTGAGGACCCGACTCCCATCCTCCCGGAGGCCAGGGTGGTTGGAGCCATCACCTTGGGCATCGAGGGGGTGGTTAGACGTGCCCTACGCTTCCAGCGTGCTCCAAGCAACGTTCCGATTCATCGTCTCTTCGTCCCCGACTCTGTCCGGTCCCGGGTGCTGCTATGGGGCCATACCAGCCGGTTCGCCTGCCACCCGGGCGTCCATCGCACGTTCTCCTTCCTGGCTCGTCGTTTCTGGTGGCCCACCATGCGGAACGACGTCAAGGAGTTCGTATTGGCCTGCGCGGTCTGTGCCCGCAGCAAGGCCTCGCACCAGGCACCCTCCGGGCTTTTACAGCCACTTCCCGTTCCGAGCCGTCCTTGGTCACATGTGGCGCTAGACTTCGTCACAGGTCTTCCCTCCTCCCAGGGGAACACTTGCCTTCTGACCGTGGTGGATCGATTCAGCAAGGGGGTTCACCTCGTGGCCCTTTCCAAGCTTCCCTCGGCGGCCGAGACGGCGGACCTCCTGACTCACCACGTGTTCCGCCTTCATGGGTTTCCCCAGGACATCGTCTCTGACCGGGGGCCCCAGTTCACCTCCCAGGTATGGCGGGCTTTTTGCAAGGGATTGGGGGCGACGGTCAGTCTTTCCTCTGGTTATCATCCCCAGACTAACGGAAAAACGGAGAGGATGAACCAGAGCGTGGAGTCTGCTCTTCGGTGTGTGGCAGCCGAGAGACCAGCTTCCTGGAGCCGTTTCCTTCCCTGGGTTGAGTACTCCATCAATTCCATGGTCAGTTCCGCCACCGGCCTCTCACCATTTGAAGTTTCCCTGGGCTACCAACCCCCTCTTTTCCCCGCACAGGAGACGGAAGTGGCAGTTCCCTCCGTGCAGGTCCACCTCGACCGCTGCCGACGGGTCTGGGAGATCACCAGGACCGCGCTGCTCCGGACATCTGAGCGCGCCTGTCGTGGGGCCGACCGGCGCCGGGTTCCTGCGCCGACTTACCACCCTGGGCAGAGGGTGTGGCTCTCCGCGAAGGACCTCCCGCTTCGGTCCTCGGCCAAGAAGCTTAACCCCCGTTTCGTCGGACCTTTCGAGGTCCTGAAGGTACTCAGTCCGGCGGCCCTGCGTCTGAAACTTCCTGCGTCCATGCACATTCACCCCGTTTTCCATGTCTCCCGGGTTAAGCCCGTCTCCCTCAGTCCCCTGATGCCTCCAGCTCCTGATCCTCCGCCTCCCGAGATGGTGGATGGTCACCCCCAGTGGCAGGTCCGCCGGTTGATGGGCGTTCGACGGCGGGGTCGGGGGTTCCAGTACCTGGTGGATTGGGAGGGTTACGGCCCTGAGGAGCGGAGCTGGGTCTCCCGACAGCTCATCGTGGATCCCGGCTTGATCACTGACTTCCATCGTGCCCATCCTGACGAGCCGGGTCGGCCTGGTCGCCGGGTGGCTCCCGTGGAGGGGGGGGTACTGTGAGGTTTTTGTCCCTTTCTCACCTACTCGCTCTGTTCCTTTAAGCCTACTCGCTCTGTTCCTTTAGTTTTCTGTTAATCAATTGCATTCCCCTATTCACACGCTTCTTCCCGTAGACGCCGTTTGATTGGTGCTTCCCCAACCACACGCTTGTCAATCTCATCCCGCAGCTGTCACAGCTTGTCAATTAAGCATTCCTTTGATTATATATACCCCGTTTCCCCATTCAAGTTTTGTTGGATCGTTTTGATATATCAGCAGCATTCGCCGTTCCTTCCTTGCCTGCTGTTTTTCCCTGTGCTTTGCTTCCCAGGATATTCAAGAAGTATTCCGCTTGGACAACCCGTTTCCCGTGGCGACGCGCTCGCCCTGTTTCTCCCTGCTCTCTTTACGCACAGCGCCTGGGTGAGTTTTGCAAGACGGTCTTTGACCCTATTCGTTTTTCGTGTGTTTTTGACACTGAAGATATCCTGCTTTTTGTCTGACTGTCACTCACCCAGTGTCAGCTTTTTGGATTGTTCATTGGGATAATATTTGCTTGAACATCGCTCACTGTGTGTATTCACACCGAAGATATTATCACTTGGATTATTATTGGGACTTGCTCACTGTGTGTATTCACACCGAAGATACTGTCACTTGGATTATTATTGGGACTTCGCTCACAGTGTTATTTGCACCGAAGATTCTATCACGTGGATTTGTGTTTTGGGACGTTACTCACAGTGTGTATTTACACCGAAGATTCTGTCACTTGGATTACTCTGTTTGGGGACAAGTCACTTCTCCTGTCACCTGCTCTGTTCCCAACTGTACTCTGAGCTAACCCGCTCCCTCTCTCCCTCTCGGTCCCGTTTACCATCTCGGAGAGCTGCCGAGAGGAATCTGCAGAGCGGCTCTGACGTCACCGTCTGCTTTCCCAGACGAACCATCCCGGGAGAAGCTGCAGAGCAGCAACATTCATCTATGCTTGTATCCCTGTCTTTGTTTGTTCTCTACCAAGTTTATGCTGCTATTTAGCGAAATAAAACAAGTCCTTGTTTTTGGCAACTCTGAATCAACTCTCTTTGTGTCGTAGCGTTTGGGGTCGGTGTCAAACCATAACACTTGAGACGTAACCGAGGGGCTTTGAGTTCAATACTCCCTCGATCTCCGTGAGGACTGTCATCAGGACTTCTTCCGCCACGGTCTGGGCCCCAAGCACGGCGTACAGGGCTGTCTTTATTGAACGTACTTCTCGTTCCCAAGTTCCACCGAAGTGAGGTGCATTCGGGGGATTAAACTGGAAATCAATCTGGTATGGAGCGAGGTGGGTCTTAAGTTCTGGGCCCATAGCTTGGAAGCTCTCTCTCAGCTCTCTTTCTCCGCCTTTGAAGTTTGTCCCGTGATCAGACAATAATATAGACGGTTTGCCTTTCCGTTATGTGAATCTTCGGAAGGCCATAAGGAATGAGTCTGTGCTCATGGTTGGAAGGAGTTCTATATGCATCGCTCGGGTGGTCATGCATTTGAATACAATACCCCACCGCTTCTCGGTCCCTCTTCCCTTCTTTACATACAGCGGGCCGAAACAGTCCATACCGGTGGAGTGAAAAGGCTTGTCGCCGAGTCGGAGGCGACAGGGAGGTAGGTCAGCCATCCGGGGTATACTGGGCTGTGCTCGCCATTTACGACATTTACTTCTAGACAAGTCCGCTGGAAACGTCGTACTGCTTCTCTCCCTTGCAGTATCCAATAACAACGTCTGATCTCCGCGAAGACTCTCTCTGCCCCGGCGTGATGCACATCATCGTCGTATTTCTTTATGATCAGCTCTGTGACCTTGTGTCGGCTGTTTAAGACTATCGGGTACTTGACGTCATCCGGTAAGTCTGGAGCTCTCCGCAGACGACCACCCACTCTGATGAGATTATGGGCGTCGCTCTCGGGGGCTAGGTGGAGCAATCTGCTGTCTGACGGGACGGGCTTTGCTCCCTGTAGACAGTCTAGCTCATCGGGAAACGAGTCTCTCTGGGCTCGTTGTAGGAGAAGAAGTTCTGCTTCTTCGTAGTTATCTGCAGTAATGTCAGTAGTGAGCTGAACCTCTGGGTGGTGCCACAGGAATGTCTTTAGCTGCTCACTCTCAAGGGTGAGGCAATCGTCTATGTCGGGGTCTGTGGAGACGAGTGTGGTCAATCCACAGAACATAGATTTCTTGTTCTCTGCCTCCTCTTTACTCGCTTCCCGTGGGGTGGGTGTAGGCCACTCTTCTTCCGGGAGCTTGAGGAACTCTGGCCCGTCACTGTATAGATTGTGACGGGTGAGGTCATCCAGGGACATTCCCCGGGTGATGACGTCAGCTGGGTTGTGTTTTGTGTCCACATACCTCCAGCTTGCTGCTTCTGTTAAATCTTGGATCTCTGTGACTCTGACTCCCACGAAGACCTTGTATCTACACGAATCAGACCGGATCCATGTGAGTACTGTCGTGGAGTCTGACCACAAGATTGTTCTTTGCACCGGGATGGTGGGTGAGTTCACGTTGGATTAACGTGGCGAGTTGCGCTCCTGCTAGGGCTGCGCAGAGCTCTAGACGCGGGATAGATTGTTGCTTGCGTGGGGCTATTCTTGAGCGAGCCAGGATGAAAGCAGTATGTATTTCTCCTCCCTCCTCTCGGGCACGCAAGTAGGCCACCGAACCGTAGGCTACTTCGGAGGCGTCGCTGAAGACGTGCAGGTCCATCTGGCACGTCTCCGGCCTCACTGTGGGTGGGAAGTAGCTGCGGCGTATGTTGACACCTGGGAGTGAGCTGAGTTCTGTCTCCCACTCTCTCCATGTGGAGGCAAGGTGTTCGGGTATGGGGTCGTCCCCGCCCTGGTCCTTGTCCCATAACGCTCTTACAATCATCTTTGCCCTGGTGGTGTAAGGTATAATACATCCCAACGGGTCATATTGTCTGGCGAGTGTTCTGTATACACTCCGTCTTGTGGTCGGTGGTGCAGTCGACCTTCCCTGCTCCTTGGTCAGGGGTGTGTGTTTATAATGGAGCGAGTCTGTTTTGAAGCGCCAGACTAGTCCTAATGTCATTTCTTGGGCTTCTCCTGGGATGGTCGCCATCCAGGTCTCGCTGCTTGCTGCCTTGTCCTCGGGGGAGAGGCTGCGCAATACTTGAGGGTCGCTGCTGGCCCACTGCCTGAGATCAAAGCCGCCTTTGATCAGGGAGGCGCGGAGCTTGAGTAGAAGGGCCTCGGCTTCTTCTGGCGTCGAGACGCTTTGCAGACAGTTGTCCACGTAGAAACTATTTCCTACACTTTGTCGGACCTCTTCATCAGCTGCTGGGTCCTCTGCGACGTGTTTTTGGAGTGCAAACGTAGCACAGCATGGGCTGCATGTGGTTCCGAAAGGGAGGACTTCCCATTGATAGATGGCTGGTTGCTCGTCCCCGATCCTCTCTCTCCATAGGAACCGCAGCAGGGGCTTGTCCTCCTCCACTAGTCTCACCTGCAGGAACATCCCTTTGATGTCGCCGCTGATGGCCACCTTGTCTTGGCGGAAACGTAGTAACACGCCTAGTAGAGAGGGGCCGAGTGTTGGGCCGGGCAAGAGCTCTTTATTCAGATTTTGTGATCCGATCTGGTAGCTGCAGTTGAACACAATACGATCCTTGCCGTTGTGATGGACTTTGTGGTGCGGCACGTACCATGATTCGGTCGTCTGATCGGCCTCTTTAATGTCAATTTTCTTTATGTGTCCCGCTGTGATTAGCTTGTCAATCTCAGCGCGGTACACAGTCTCTTGAGCGGGGTCTCTGGCTAGGCACCGCTCTGTGTTCAATAGATACCGCTCCGTCGCTTCTTTTGGGGCGTGGAAGGTAGGCATACCCTCTCGCCTCAGGAGTGGAGTTGCGTATCTCATCACTCCGTTGACTTTGACTCTCTTTGTCCCCCGCTCGAGGAGGGCTATAGCATAAATGTCTTCCTTGGAACGAATGTCTTTCTTTTCGTTCTTAAAGGGCATTGTCTCTAGTGTCCATAGCCTCTCGACATGCTGTAGGAGGGTGGTGTCTTCTTCTGTCACTCTGGAGTGGAGGCAGCTAGTGGCTGCTGTTAGGTTAAGAGACCTAGCGAGGGGGCCTTGTAGTGTCCATCCTAGGCGGGTCTCGACTGCTGCAGGACAGCCTCTGGGCCCTGTGTGGACCCGGTCTATCGGGACGATGAGGTCTGCATGGTCGGAGCCTATCAGCAGGGTCAGGGTGGCACCGTCTATGAGCGGTATAGGTAGTTGACGCAGGTGCACATATTTATCCATCAGCTTGGCGATGGGGTAGGTGTACTGCGACAGGCCTATGTCTTGGCTGGTGAAAGCGTTAGTGATCCTATACCGTCTCTCTGGCTGCCCGCTTGCTGCGATAGTGAAGGAGACATTCTCGCCCTTTATCGTCTTTAGATCTCTTCTTATTGTCCGAATCGTCATCTGGTCTTCGCTCCCCCGCAGCCCCAGCTGGGCCGCAGCGGACGCGAGGAGAAGGGTCTTCTCTGACCCGTCGTCAAGGACGGCATAAGTGTCCATGACCTTGTCTTGGTAACTCAATGTTACGCGGACCACCTTTAAGAGCACCCGGGCTCCCCCGCTGCTGGCGGGGTCAATGTACATGACACTTGCCTTTGTGCTGCTTGAGGGTGCAGGCTTTCTTCTGTTACTGTCGTGTAGGACGTCTAAGTGGGCTCCGTCACACCGACTACACCTCTTCTTTAAGCGGCAATCGGCTGCCATGTGACTGCGCGCACATCGGTAACAGCGTCGGTTGGACTTTATCCATTGACTCACCTTGTCGGTGGTCATCTTCTTGAACGTGTCACAGTGTGACAGCCAGTGTTCCTTTTCGCAGTACGGGCACACCATCTTCCACTTCTCTTTCATCGAGGGGGTACTGTGGTTCTTGTTGCTCGGTACTGATTCTGATTGGTGCATGACGGTCACCAATCTGCGGCCATCGTTTGCTCTCCTAGGTCCCTCTCTGGAGCTTGGTGTGCTCCGCATGAACGTATCCAACCGTAGGCTGTTGACTTCTCTCGCCAGGAAGTCGGCTAGGTCTAGGAGGGATGGCTCGGGACCTTTAGGATCACGGTGGTCTCTTTGCCGCCTGAAGCGCTCTTGTCGGGCGGGCGGAAGCTTCTCTAAAATCCTCTCGACATTAGAGTTTGCGTACAGTTCGTGCATACCCTTTTCCTTTTGCGCCCCCCAGCATCCCTACCAGGGATTGTACCTTGATAGACAGGTCATCTAGTGAGCGATTGTCTGTGGCTGGGGGTAGACGGTCAATATTCCTTATCTCTTGTATTACGTAGTCCCATATGCGTCCATATCTTTGGTCGAGTGCTGCTAGAGCCGCGGTGTATGGGGTAGTAGAGGTGGCATATGCCAGCGCTATATTGTGCGCTCGGGGCACCTTGAGGTGCTTTAGTAGGATAGCATATTTGTACGGTTCATCAGCTACATCGGACATCATTGTCTCTAGGCACATTCGTAGCTCTGTGTACTGTGCTCTGTTCTCGTGTGTGAAGTCCGGGAACGTCGGTGTGCCAATGTACGATGCCATGGATGGCTGGCACATCAGTGAGCGTTGGAAGAGAGGCCTCCTAGGCGAGTCTCCTCTTACGTGTCTTGGTGGGCTGGTACCTGCTGGGTACCATGGCCCGCGTACCCAGGTGCTGTTCCTCGGGGCTGGTCGTGCGTCAAGCTCACCCGTGAATTGAGTCGGGGTTCTGTAGCGCAGAGCCGCGGGGGTAAAGCCTGGGCTGTACTGGACCTCCTGGTCCTGTGGAGTACTGTGCTGCTGTTGGGCTTGACTCTCCTCCTCTCCCTCTTCTTCTTCCTCTGGCAGGTCATCTAGATCCTGTAGTCGTCTATTTAGCCTCTCCGCGGTGTAGACCGGTTCTTCCCTGTAGCTGGGTCTCGCTTGGACCGGTCGGGGAAGGGGTTCGGAGAGGGGTATAGGCTCTCTCTGGTGGTCGGGCTCAGGGTCGCTTGATCGGGTAGGGGAGGGTGCCCTTGACCCTTGTCTTGACGAGGCCCTGGAGCCCCGTGCGGAGGGAGGGGGGGTTGCCCTGGTAATCAGCTGCTCCATTATCTGCGCTTGTAATCGGTCGCGCTCGGCTTCGCGCTTGGTGAGAGCGAGGTCGCGCTCTGCTTCTCTTTGAGCACCGGCAGCGGCGCGCTGGGCTTCGGCGGCGGCGCGCTGGGCTTCGGCCCGGTCTCTTCCCATATTCTCTTCCGTCTGGAGGCGTCTAATCTCTAGACGTATACGGTCTTCGTCACTCCGTTGCTGCGCTTGAAGGCGTTCTCTTTCCATGGAAGAATGTTCGCGCTCACTAAGCGTCTGTGCTTGGAGTCGATCGCGCTCGGTTGAGGCTGCCAGGCTGGCGAGGAAGGCCTGTGCCAGCATCTTGTCCGCCTCGCTGGGGGAAGACGCTGGTTGAGGTGATCCGCTCCTGGTAGTACTCGTTGGAGATCCGTTCTCCTGTGGCGAGTCAAGGAGATCCATCTCCGGGGTGCTCGCCCCTTCTTGTAGTGGGTCGAGTTCCATCCCTGGAGGGCTTTCTTTATCCTGGAGCTCTCCGGGGACTACTTCTTCGGTCTTGGCGGGGGGTAAAGTCATGTCAGGTCCCTCCTGGTCCCCACCATGAGCTTGGTCAGTTACGTTAGAACCCACTAGGGCCTCTATTGGCGGGGTAGCCTGGTCGATAGGGTCGGACATAATTTTACTATCTACTTTTTCCGCGTTTACCGTCTGTAGAAAGCTAGGTAGTATACTGGCAACGTAATCCTCTAAGTACTGAGGTGTCTGCCGTCTACGCTGCGGGCGATCTATTTTAGGAGAACCGTTTTGTGGAGTGTTCATCATTGGCCATGTCAATATTATTTATTATTTATTATATTAATTACCCTCCGGCTCGAAGGACCAATTGTAACTGAGGGGTACAATTCCCTGACTGTATTGATAAGTATGGTATCATTAAACCACTACCGTCTTATGTACATTCCTACTGCCCATACAGTACACAGGTATCTAATGATGAACACTTCCCCACAATGACTCGGTTCCACACAAAGCTGTATTTAAGTATTTATTAGCAGCAAAAGGTACATAATGTACTTTACTTTACTTCACTTTGGATGCGCTTATAAGGCAAAGGAATGTGCGTAGGCAAATCAATAACGAATGTCCATTCTCATATTACGCAGGAGATAATCATACAACCTGAATCTTAGGGAATTATATCTATGGTACACTAGTAATATAGCGGGAGATACTGGTAGGGTCCCCCCGGTTGTAAGCAAGCAAGGGTAGAGGATCTGTCGGTAGTAGAGTCTGGGTCAACGATGATAAGGAGACTCCGAGTACAGGAGACGGTGCAATAAGATCTTGATCCACAGACGAATACAGCTGTTCTCCGTAGCATGTAGCTCCACATGGAAGAAAGCTAGCCGGCCTCAGACTTCTGAGAGGCAGACTCGACGTGGCTCCTCACAGGTTAAATCCCACACACTTGTGGGTGTCTGCGATTCTCCGCTCCATTAATTACAGGACCAAAAGCAAATATAATCCAGCCGAAAAGGGCTATGCAGTCGTCGGTAGGTTATCCAGTGTACATAATCCATGGTCCTCGTCTAGGGCCCCTCGGGTGAAAGCGCCATGATAAGCAGCCCAGCCTGGATAAGCACTCTAGCTGATACGAGGAAACGTTGGTGATGCTGGTCACTGTAGAACTTTAGCCGCACGATACACTATACACAAATAGACTATTACTGACTTAATAGAATAGGTCGAACTCGACGGTACAGCGTTAAACTCTGACACTTCAGTTATTAATTCGCACGCGGTCTCAATGCTCTATTTGGGGCCAAACAGGCCATACTTCACCGCACGTCGTATCGTGGGTGAGGCTTCAACTTTAGTTACTAAGACTTCTGACTAAGTGCTTCTGTATTCACCTGCGCCGTATTTATACGCTTAGATGAATAAACTAGTACCAGCTTTATTCCTGTCTCATATCCTTGCGCAGTACCGTTCATGTCCAGGCATGTCCCCGGCGGTGACTTTGAACCCGACATTGAAGGTATGGCCATGGCGCCTGTGGACCGCTGTCCAATAGGAGAATGAAATATTATGGTCTGTACTAGGCTAAAGGGATATTCTGTGTATATGTACAAGGAATATACAAGGGATATCAAACGATATACAAATATTATGCAATATATATCAATCAATAAATATATATATTCGGTTTAATCTGATCCTTCGTAACAATAATAGTACATGGTTACTAGGGTATTCTATCAGGGTATTTCTACTTTACTCTATCAGGGTATTCTACTCTACTCAAGTTAAATATTTGTTACTTTGTCCACCAGTTATTACTGGCAGAAGAAGAGCCATGGACGTTGCTATGGCAGCATGTACTGCTGTGTGACGGCTGGGTTTGATCACACTACACTATTAGGAATGTCTGACCATAAAACCTGCACAAACTACAGCGTATGACGTATTATTATGCCAGTTAGGGTACCTTGTGTATACTGCACCTTGTATATACTGTTTACTTTACCTCTTACTCATAGTATATATTCAAATTCAAATTATTTATTGCCTATATTTATTGTAACATATAACCGATAGGGCATACGGCCCTATACATTTATATTCAGAGTCAATTATATTGTTTACACTGTTCATTTTTCAAATGATTTTATATTAAGATTTAATTGTATTGCCTAAATTACCCTGCCCATACCTGTGCCTCCCCTCCACCATGCTGCTATGACGCCCAGATTTCCCCCAAGGGGATCAATAAAGAAATATCTTATCTTATCATTAACTGCATCATCTCTCTGAGCACTACAGCAGGGTGTCCACTAGAGGGCGCTGCAGTTGTATGGTTGAGCAGCTCCTACAGTCTAACTACTGCATCCAGTCACAAAAAGCCACCAATCCGTCTGTCTTTCTGTGAGACCCAGAGCCAACACTTGGCTGTCACGCCTGGCCGTCATATCAATTGAAAACAGCACTGGGTTTATTTATTTTCTTTTCTGTGTGCACAAATGATTCAGGACCAAATTAGATTAGATTTAGAGTCGAGACTAAAATACACGAGGAATCCCCTCCTGACCATCAACCCTCTTTGAGATCACATGACCATTCTAATGATGTACCGTAACCATAGCATTCTAATGATGTACCGTAACCATAGCATAAGCATTCTAATGATGTACCGTAACCATAGCATTCTAATGACTGTAAACATAACAATGGTTATTGGTCACTAAAACTAAAAGCTAGACAGGAGTTTGAGAATTCTTATATTATATTATTATAATTATATTATAATATACCTATCTACTGCCTTCACTGTCTACAACAACGTTACACTGTAATAATAACTACCTACCTCAACCTATAGTCTACCCATATAACTCTATGATAGCTATGTACAATAATACTGTATATATATTTATCTATATATGTATATTACTGGCTATACATATATGTATATTCCTACGTGTATATACACACACTGTATATACAGTAGTATATCTATGTAAATCTCATACCTACTCTTAGTATACATAATTAGCACATTATATTCGTATAATATTCCATGAATCACTTGTTTACATTTATTTGCACTGTATATTGTTAATGTTAATGCACTTTACTGTTACATTTGCACTCTGGTTGGATGACAATTTATTTTTGTTGTACTGTACTTGTGCTGTATGATGACAATACCTTTGGATCTAATCTAATCTAGAATTCCAAGATTCTGACTAAATGTAAAATAAATAAAAACATAAAAAATCACCCCGCCTCAAACAATTTAAAGATGAACTCACCGGTATAGACGTTGAGCTGTAATAGCATCAGCAGCTGTGGAATGAATATGATATTGTACAACCCCATAGTTCAGATTCAGAGCCGACACAGCAGACCAACAGTACACTAGTTGGACAGAACAAGTGGTGATATCCAGGTGTGTCAGATGTGTTCATCAGGTCATAGAGACCAGTCAACAAACCCTCCCAGAGCTGCACCACCACGTCAACTCTGCCTGGGCTTGCATCGTTTATGGTTCTTATGTCAACACAAACCAATAAACTGTGGGTATATACAGCATGTCGGGGATAATGCCCGACGACGAGACAGAGGATGGAACAAAGGTCAATCAGAGAATACAATTTCTCGGTAGTGTCCACCTATATTAACAGGTCAGCCTTAGAAGTCCTGGCAGGGGCCCTGATCCAATGTCATTCTGACTATGCAGTACCTTATATGAAGACCAGTCTATCTCGTGTTGCTCACTTTAACAATAAATCTAATAAACAAAGATAAACTAAGGAACACCAATAACTGCAAATAATTTGGTAAATATGACGTTAGGCCAACGTCAGTATAACGTTATCTAACTGCATTTAGAATCTAACAAGCTATTAACTTACGATAAACATTAACTAAAGCTTGCTACATAAAATACCAATATTGACTAAATCCATGAGTGGTCTGCTAATGCGTTAAAATGTACAAAGTAAGTAAAGTAAAGTAAACTTACCAGCAAGAGTGCCTCGTAAACAATGAAAAGTAATCGCGTTCAAAGCTGGAAACTTGTCCTGCTCGCAGAGCTTGGAACTACGACCGCCACATGAGGCGCTCCACTTCCGCATTCCACGATAACAATGAAAGCCTATGAGACTGTCGCAACTCTCTTTTACATGACTCTGGCGGAACTGAAAGTGAGTTGGGCAAAATCTTTACGCATCCGGGGCGCCTGATTGCTTTTACCAAACGGTTCGTGTTTCCGCGTTCCCGTTTTGCGCTCTGATTGGCCACTGACGTTTCTGGTCATGTGACATGTGCGCCCAATCGTGTGACGGCAAGTACTTTGGACGGTTAAAGGGGAACTCCAACATTTTGGGAAATTAGCTTATTTAATTTATTTAACTATTTTACTATTTCTTTCACTATTTGGGCACTTTTACACAATTCCTGTGAGTCTATGGAACACCTCTGTAATATATATATTTTTTTTATTCATTGTTTTGTATTTCTAATCAAGTCCTCAAAAACAGCATTTTTCTACCTCAAGATCTCGAGCTGTTTTGAGCCTGGGCTCCAACCACTGTGCAGCGGCGTCGTCCGCCTGAACATTAACATGCAGCAGTGACTATATGACATCACATATAGGTACATTTTCAAACGACTCAGTTCAGTGAGGGTGAATATTGTGAGAGGAGAATTGGAAGAATGCGCCAATATGAGAATTTTGAGACATAGATCATATTAATATAAGTTCACATAGCTAGGAAACAATGCTAAACACTCAAAAAGGCCATTTATAAGATAGTTCCCCTTTAACATCTTCCCTGGAGTTAGACAAGAAGATACATACCTTTTTTGTCTCTGTGCGTGCATTTTAGCTTTGGGAATAGACACTCCGTTAGCATAGCTTAGCTTCATCACTGGAAGTGAGGCAGGACAGTAGCCTTACAGTGCCTTACAGTGTATTGCAAGGTCTGACATTGACCAAACTTGATATGCATGACCTTGGTGGGCTCTAGGTCAACTCCTGAAAAGGGGGTCAATGTCAGACTTTGCAATCAAAAGTTAGGGGGCTAATAACCCTTGCCATAATTTCAGTGCGCCCCCTAACTTTTGATTACAGTGAAATGCACGCACAGAGACAAAAAAGGTATGTATCTTCTTGTCTAACTCCAGGGAAGATGTTAAATAAGCTAATTTCCCAAAATGTTGGAGTTCCCCTTTAAGCGTAGGCGCTCTTTCAAAGTTGGTTAAGGTTAGAGTTTGTCTTAGAGCAGGGCGATATCGTGTGACGGCAAGTTCTTTCGCCGGTTAAGCTTAGGCACTCTTTCGAAGTTGGTTCAGGCTAGAAGACTTGGTCTGGCAGCACAAGAAGCGATGGAGGTTCCCATCGCGTCCAACAACATCAACAACGCAACCTGTGGCTACATCCACAGCGCGGAAGGCGACTCTCCCCCAATGACGCCGCAGCAGACGAGCACACGTGAGGCAGAGACGAGAGGAGGTGAACCGAGGGTCGCAACCATGACGACCAACTCGACGCGGGATTCAAACATCTCGACGCCCGATAGCCGGCTAGCCAGCAGAGCTAACAGGGAAATCATCCAGGAACAAAGGACTCTGGAACGAGTCCTTTGTTGTACCAGCACGGCGCGGGACCCTCCCCCCCCCCTCCCCCCTTCCCACCCACGACAACAAAGCCCCCCCCCCCCCTCCTCACAGACGAAGAAAGTTACCTGGAACCCCTCCCCCACAATGGAGTACTAACAGACACATCTGTAAACAACCAGCCCCCCCCCCCCCCACATCGCAGGCTTTCACACAGAGGAATACAGACTCCAGCAAAGGACAAAGGATCACCCCCTCCCCCCCTCCTCACTCACGGCACAAACAACAACAACGCCCCCCCCTCCCCCCACCACAGGACAGGACACAAATTAACAGAGTTACCTCCAGTGTGACGACATCAATCAGATTACCAGCAAAAATGGACTTCATATATTCCACATTAATACAAACAGCCTGAGACCTAAACTGGCTGAAATCAAACAATTGTTTTTAAACGGTAAGGCTAACATATTGTGTTTCACAGAAACAAAATTAGACTCATCTGTACAGGATCCAGATATTGAAATTGAAAACTACTCAATAGTCAGGAGGGATAGAAACCAGTATGGAGGTGGCGTCTGTGTGTATATACACAAAGATACCAAATACATCAACCGTACTGACCTTAACCATGACGAAATTGAAACGGTTTGGATTGAAATCTTATTAGACAGGGCGAAACCAGTACTAGTAGGCACAATCTATAGACCGCCAGAACAGAGTGGCTTTTATGACACACTTGATGGGTGTTTAGCTGGGGTGGAGGGGGTAGAAAAAATCCTTATTGGGGACTGGAACACGGATATGCTGCGTAAAGCAGCACCCGTCTTCAAATCCTTCAGTAGATTTTCTGATCTGCACGGTTTCAGCCAGCTAATCACCCAACCCACAAGGGTATGTGATTCGACACAAACCACCATTGACCTCATTTTGACCTCTGACAAGTCCATGATCTCCAATAAAGGGGTGATAGTGAAGTGGATTCCCAGGCTGTTTCGGTTCTGCTCTGCTTCAGAACCTGTTGGCTAGTACTTGGCGTTGTGTCTCAATACTTTAAAGCTGGGAATCACTTCTCTTCAAACTGACTGAGCAGGCCGAAAAGCAGAAGGAATTAAGGAGGAAAATAGTATAACAGTTGTTTAATTAAAGTTTAAGAGTGTATACAAATTACAATAAGAAGATGCTATGGTTGTTGATCACAAACACTATGCCGTAAGATGATACAACCAGCCTAATATTACAGTATAAAGAATGATAATTGATAAGTTGTTGCTGGTCTTTGTGTTGTCTTGGCTGACAAAACAAAGAAGTTGGTTTTCCCTCCAAAAAGTCCTTTTGTTCTCGTTCTGCCTGCTTCCTTGGTGTTGATGGTGGGTGATGGTGAGAGAGGTCCTGTCCTTGTGGGTTGTTGGTTGTGGTTCAGAGTGTTCTTCTGTTGTTTTCTGAGTTTTTCTCCCACCATTACACCCCATTCTTATAGCCCAGGCCGAGTGTCTCTGAGTTGATGACATCATCACATTACTGCCCCAATCACAAACCGGCTAAGCTGGTATTTGAAAATAGGGGTTTGGCTTATAGGCCAAACCCTCTTCACAGTTACTGCAAAAAGAGGCTGTCTTTAACCCTCTACCTTAATCAAAGTTTAAACATTGCATCATTTTCATTTCCTTATATCTTTTACTTAAACACATTACTTGACTTGTTAGTACCTCAAGATATATTGATTACCTAAACACAGATATATTTCTTTATTACTAAGTCTGTTTGACTTTTAGAACATATATCTAACAAATCTAATCATTCTGTTAGCTTAATAGATCAATTAATCATATTGAATCTAAATGAAAATAGCACAGACACATTAACTAATTGTAGACATTTTAGTATGACCAAACACTAATTATATTTTAACTTACTTATTCAAATTACTATTTTAACAATATACCAGGAAATAGTTAGTTTGGAGATCTTCTGGGTGTGTGTGTGTGTGTGTGTGTGTGAATGTGTGTGAGTGTGTGTGTGTGTGTCTCTGTGTGTGTCTCTGTGTGTGTCTCTGTGTGTGTGAGTGTGTGTGTGTGGATGTGTATTCGAAAATGTGTGTGTGTGAGTATGTGTGTGTGTCTGTCTGTGTCCCCAGGCCGTAAGCAGCTGATAACACTTCATGGGCGCTTTGATGTAACAGTTGTTTCCTTTTAACCTCATCACTGTGTGTGTGTGTGTGTGAATATGTGTGTGTGAATATGTGTGTGTGTGTGTGAGTGTGTGACTATGTGTGTGTGGATGTGTATTCGAAAATGTGTGTGTGTGGATGTGTATGTGAAAATGTGTGTGTGAGTGTATGTGTGTGTGTGAGTATGTGAGTGTCTGTGTGTGTGACAGGATACTCCAGCGAGATAACATGTCTACGTGACCTTTTGTCTTTGTTTGATCTACCCCCTAAAGGGAAGGAGTCTTACCCCAGCTGCCACTATGCCATTGTCACCCCAGGAGGGCATTTGCACAATCAGTCTATGTAACCACACACAGACAATCTATGAATTATTGTTTTGAGGCCTAAATATTTCCACACATTAGTTAATCATGAGTCTATGTTTGGGAATTTACTACAGTTCCCCACTCGGATAGTTTACCTATCCTTAATATGTCAAACATAGATATCAATCTCTACACACTACTATCTAGATAACACTTAAGACATTTTAAATCATATTAGGATAAAATATATATCTGATTTGTCACACTCAGATCCTAAAATTCAAATTAGCCATTTCAGTTTTTGTGATCATGTGCAGTCTTTAATACTTGTTCTCGTACCAAGATCAATAGAGCATTTGAGGAGGGGGGTCCATGTTTTCTAGATTTGACCCTGCCTCCTCTTTATTGCTCAGAGCTGGTGCAATATCACGACTGCTGGGTGCAACTCAGAAAGCAAATTGCCTTTCTAATACACCCCATCTTCTGTCAAGCACATCTTGACTCGTGGAGATCCTCTCTTAGGGGGTAGAGCCCCCTGCTGTAGTATCTTCTATTCTTCACAGCGATGGGGAGGTCGTTGCTGGCTGCTCGACCCCTTCGCTGGTTGACCCTCGGATCAGTGGAAGAGGTTTGTGTCTCCTCCCCTCCGCCTGGTCGTCGATAGGGGCGATAGCAGCTCCCCCCCTTCGCTTGTTGACCCCCTGGTCAATAGTTGAGGCCTTGCTTCTGTTGACAGCCGGAGTCGTTGCTGAGGCCTAGCCGCCTGTCTGCTCGTTAGTTGTCTGTCGTTTCCCTCTGAAGCCTCAAGACTCGGTCACTGCGTTGGCCAAGACAGGCGTCTCCTGGTTCTCCGCAGTGTTGTGGTTCCCCATGGAGCCGCTGGGTAGACACTAGCCAGTGTCCTCTCCCATCCGTATCCTGTAGTGAATATATATCGCTCCGGGGCACAGTGGGGATCACTTCTACCACAACAATTGATTGAGAATCCATAATTTCCATCCCTCAGACTCTCTTTACTGGTCTGAGCTTTTGACAACTTTCTTTTCCAAATCATTTATCTATATATTTCATGGCTTCTAGATCATTAAATTTCAAAATTCTGAAAAATTCACATGGCTCTCATTATATTATGCTGTCAAAACAGTATACTCTCCACCTCTCGATGTGAAATACACATGAAAACATCGTTACCGTCTTCCTCTGGTTTCGGACAGCTGCATCCCGGACCGGACAGCACTGACATCCATTCTCCCAGTAACCTGTGTGTATGGCAACAATCACAGTCCGCCTTAAACACACATCTTCCACATCACAAGCCAATCATCAATTGCACATGTTCACACCCTACACAAGACTAATTTGGCCAATAGCGACCAAATCTATTGAGCTTCATTAATGTACAGAGAATCATGCTCCCCAACACTATTACCAACCACGACACACCCCCAGCCCCTAAAACTGGGTATTCAAATGGGCGGAGAACAAAAATCCATAACTAGCTCATGTTCCTTCACTTTGTTCCCAGTCCATCTTACAGACATATACTACCCCGTCCTGACGTGTCGAGATCACTCCCAGCTTGCCAGGTACCCTAAGAAAAAACACAGAAAGAAAGAAAACAGAAAACAAAACACAAAGAAAACGCTGCCAAATCAATAAATGAAAAAATAAACCAAACTTGTGAGCTTTCTAGCTCATTTTTAACTAAGAAACAAAAAGGGAAATCAAATGAATAAACGAAATGTACACTCCCGGCCTAAGTCAGGAATTGCTCATATCACACTAGAAACGAGAAGTAAAAATAAAAGTAAACAAACACCTATCCTATTGCTCATAACTGTTAATATGCTTCTATCAATACTATAAAATACTAGAAACCACTATGAGTCTTTTCAATTTCTTAATCATGCAGTCCACCCCTTGATCAATCTGAATGTTGACCGAGCATGGATAATTTACTGATCACTAGCTGCCGCAGTGTCACATCATCACACTGTCTAATATCGATTAACTGTTTAACATAATTTGACCTCTTGTTAGTCTGATTAGTTCATGCATTTGTCAGTCACCCATACATTCGTTTTTAGTAACTTTCATTCATAATCTAATCACCTAACACCTCTATTTACTTTTTATTCTAATCTAATTAGGAGCATATTTTATCATTCAATATATCCCACCTCTACCCTAGTCAGTTGCATATATTTTTATTCTGCCGGTGGCCTCTGCAGACATGACCTTTGAAAATGACCTTTCACTCCACAGCCCCAACAACACTGGCGGTCTTCCCCGGGTTGTGGGACCCGGTGGGTCAGTTGCCTGTGACCGGATGACCCTGGGGTCATCGGGCCCAGTACATGTCCTGGTGGTATGCCATCATCGCCATGGTTCCCTGGAGCCTGTTCGGAGGAGAAAGCCACGTACCTATTTGGTCCAGTCACAGTTCCTTGAGAGGGGCCCGTGGTTGGGAGGGGCCCGCCACCTGTTCCTGTACAAACACGCTCTGTTGTGGATAGATGGGCCTGCTCTGCACAGTTCCGAGCAATGTGTCCGAGGGTCCCACACGTCCAACAGTGCACCTGCCGCACACGGTAGCCAATCGGATTCCTGCCTTTGCCTACACCTTTTCCTCGTGGTTGCCACCTCGTGGGTGGTCTTATCGGGGTTTGTTGTTGTTCCGGCACGGGTTGTGGCCCCAACTGGGCCTGTCTCTGGCCATCTGGTTCTCCAGAGGGAGAGGGAGAGAGGCGATTGGAACCTGTCTCCCCTCCGGGCTGTGTGGGCTGGAGTAGGCCTTGGAGATAGTCCACTACCCGTCTAGCCTCGGCTAGGTGATCTTCGAGAGGGAGGCACGTCTGTAACTGGCAGTCATCTGCAACGGACACTTCAGCTTGGATTGACTCGGGTAATACAGCTGTCTCTGGGTCGCTTGCTGCAACGACTCCCTGTGGCGGAGTAAAAGACATTATTTCCAGTCCCTCCGTCTCACTGGACACTAGAGGGGAGTCGATCAAATTCCAGTCAATCAAGTCAACGTCCAATTCGGTCAATGTAATGTCTGCAGAGGTTATCGGCATTATCTTGATTTGGGTACGCATTCTACACCGGCCTCCTTTAACTACAAGGTTCTGTAATGGCCTGAATATCTTTGGCCATCTCTTCGTCACTTTTATTGTGACATCTCCAGTCGTTGAAATAGACAGATTGTCTACCCTTTCTATGGTCAGTGCATCTAACCCTCCGGCTGCTCCTATCTGTGTATTTTCCATTCTCACCCTTTCTCCAATCACTCGTAACGTCACCGTTTGGAAAGCAAGTTTCTCTGTATTCAAACTATTTTTACCAAACTTGAGTTAATTTCACTCACACTTCTATATTGGTGTAAACAGGAATTGATAATCTCGGTCTTGTGATACTATACCCCCTGACTGTCAACAGTCTCTTCGATTTCCCTGTTGGGGTTCGGAATTGTCAGCGCCGGCCATCCGTCCTGGAGCAGCTGTGAAAAGAGAGAAGCAAAAAATACACTTAATTATCAGTGACATTTGCCATTCACAATCCATCATTTGTCTTTAAGCATGGAATGTCGGGCATCTCCTAGACTATGATCATATGAGAGCATTTGTGCAATTTTCGTTTTTGATTTATCAATGACACCGCCTTAATCTTTTTTCCAGTTGTCTCCATTGGAAACCCAGATTCTCAATCCTGTTGTCAAGATCCTCCTTAATACCACTCCGGGGAACTTATTTTCCATCAGCTGTTTCCTGAGATGGTGGTCAATCAGAAATTCGTTATTTACAGCCTATCATTTCTAAACATCTGTATCGGACATTGTAATTTAGGTGAATAATCTCACTTTTACTCTAATTTGCAAATGACTATGTGTATGTGTAACTATATTTATTTCTGTCCGTGAAAGCCTAGTATGTATTTCGCTCATATTACATTACACATATCAGTAACACACATATTTTCCATTCACAATCTCTCACACAGTTATTATATATCCCCCGTAACACCTAACCCTTTAGGTGTTATCATAACGCTCTTCTCACGGGAACAGAAATCAATTTTCAGTGCCTTATGTCACTGAAGTCCCCGTGCACTTAGAACAGTGTCACACAACCCGTTCATAACCACAGGTGGCGACACCATCCCCATATTGAAAATCCTGCCGACCAATGAGATTCCACTGGCCAACTCGTCCTGTGGCCCACGGCATCACCCCCAGTTTGCAACCTGGAACGTGACACCCCGGGCCCCTTACTCAAGGATATTCAAAAATTATTCCACTCACAACCCACTCAACCACCGTAACCAGTCACCCAAATATCCACACACAATATAATTCGACGCGCGTAGTGTGGCAGCGAGCCTTTGACGAGTGCACGCATAGCACACCCCCGTTAATGCGCGGTGGCAGACAGCGAGCCCACCCCCGCCACGACGTTTAGCAGTCCCCGTACCCCTGGTAAAATGAAAAATGTGCGCAGTGTGACAGCGAGCACCGACGAGTCACACACAGCGCACAAAGCGTGGAGGCAGACAGTGAGCCACGATGAACTGTCTACCCACACCCCCATCGCAGGCGAGTAGAGTATTTATGCTCCGACTTACGGCCCACCAACATGAACTGGTACTGAGCCCCAGCCGGGGCCCGTCCAAATGTAAGGAAAGAAGTACGAACAAAGCGTTTAGGTTGACATGGTAGCCCATACATTTCAGTGTGATTGCATGCAAAGTTTGTCATTTGAATATCTAGCTTTTTTTACTATCTCCTCGATGTCCTGATTGCAGTGTCTTGATTGCAGTGTTTTGTATTGAATCGTATAAAAAAAAAAAAAAAAAAAAAAAAAAAGGACGAACAAATGACTTGTCGAACAAAGCGTAGCGCCAACGCAGGCAATACCACTGCCAGCACTAGAAATTCCCTAAAAACAACAATAAAACTGAATATGGAACAACATACGCATAATAAGTAGGGTTGGGCACCGAAAACCGGTTCTAATAGGAACCGGTTCCTAACTTCCGGTTCTGGAACCGGAAGTAACATATTTGAATTTCGATTCTAAATTTCGATTTTTTTTTTTTTTTTTTTTTATTACTTTTTTTTTTTTTACTTTTTTTTTTTTTTTTTTTTTTACTTTAATACCCTAGTTACAGTACAGCAACCAAATTAAACTGTATCAAGTCAACTGAAAATGTGAATAGTATGATTTTCTTTTTGAAAAAAAAAAAAAAATTAAAAATCTCCTTCGAAATAAGCTGTCACCTGTTTTGACATGCACCTCAAAGAATCGGAATCGAGAATCGTTTAGAACAGGAATCGATATGGAGAATCGGAATCGGAACCGGAATCGTTCAAATCCAAACGATGCCCAACCCTAATAATAAGTCCCAAACTCAGCCTACCGCCTTTGAAACCTTACAGTAAACAGCAATAAACAATATACCTAGCACTACACCGCGTTTGAAACTCATAAAAAACTCTATATACAGGCCCTAACCTAGGAGAGAAAGAGAAGCGTTCCGGGGGGGGCCGAGGGGGGGGAAGTACATGGAAGAGAGGCGGTGTTGAAATGAGGGGAGCGAGCGAGATGGGGGGGTAAGAGAGAGAGAGGGAGAGGGAAAGAGGGGGGAGGTGAGAGGGGCGAAAGGGAGAGGGAGGGTGAGAGAAGGAAAGAAAGAGAGGGGGGGGAGGCGAGAGGGAGAGAGAGAGAGAGAGAGAAAGAGAGAGGAAGAGAGAGAGAGAGAAAGAGAGAGAGAGAAAGAGAGAGAGAGAGAGAGAGAGAGAGAGAGAGAGAGAGAGAGAGAGAGAGAGAGAGAGAGAGAGAGAAGAGAGAGAGAGAGGGAGGTGAGAGAGGAGGCGAGAGGGAGAGAGAGAGAGAGAGAGAGAGAGAGAAAGAGAGAGGAAGAGAGAGAGAGAGAGAGAGAGAGAGAGAAAGAGAGAGAAAGAGAAAGAGAGAGAAAGAGAGAGAGAGAGAGAGAGAGAGAGAGAGAGAAAGAGAGAGAGAGAAAGAGAAAGAGAAAGAGAGAGAGAGAGAGAGAGAGAGAGAGAGAGAGAGAGAGAGAGAGGGGGAGAGAGAGAAGAAGAGAGGGGGAGAGAGAGTGTACAATGAAAGCGTTCTGTGAGCAGAATCCAAACATATTCATCCTGTCCACTACTGCCCCCTACCGTATTCCTAAATAAACTCCACCTTCCCCTTAACAATGGACGCTCGCCACCCCTACCAAGATGGACGCTCGGTACCCTCCCAAAATGGACGCTCGGCGCCCCTTCTAAGATGGACGCTCGGCGCCCCTTCTAAGATGGACGCCCCCTCGCGAGACATACCGAGAGTCCCGTCATGCCATGACGTCAGCACAGTGAGCTTAGCATGTTAGCTTAGCATATTAGCTTCGTTAGCTTCAACCTAGCGCGCGCTTACGACGTCACATCCGGCGACCGCTTTAGCCGTTAGCGCGGCTAAGTAGCATTAGCTTAGCTGCTCCCATGATCCCATAAAAACGTTCCCAACGACCCGTTCCGCCGCGCGGGCCGTCCCCTCGCAACGTTAATACAATATCACATACCCCACAACAGAATCCTATTTCCCTCAAAACGCCAGTGTAGTGATCTAATTAGAAATATAAAAACATAATATCAAAACACTAGTTTGACCCCTCCGTCGTCATTTCCGGCGAGCTTAGAACGACTTCCGGGTCGGGTCTAGAAAATCCCGATCACCTTAAACATTACATAACTGGTTTTATCCGCCACGAATATGAAAACTTTTAAGTGCATTACATATCCCCGTAATCTCAAGACACTATCGATCGACCTTACACATTTGAATTACGTCTACTTTTCGCTCCGCATGCTCCGGTGTCCAGAGGCTAATACCACAGCTAACGGCTGCTGCGTTCGACGGGCCTCGGAAAACCGGCGTTCTTCTTAAAATTCCCTACGGCCAATCGGTGCCCTAAAATACATAATAACATAACTATACTCTCACACGTCTCACCAATCACTCCTAACCATAAACATTCCCCAAACATACATTCATACACGCTTCCTAACACAATTAAAAAGTACACAATTAAATAATACAAAATCAGCATTCACGCACATTTCCGCCTCTCGAACGCCGCACGCGGCGCGACCGGCAAACATCTCATTAAGCACTATTTTGTTACAGCACGCCCGCCCGTGCCCAAGGCTAAAACCAGACCTACTCGTGCTAACTCTCTACTGTAGAAAATACTATGCAACGGCGTGCTTCAGTCACTACTTTAAGACATACTACGCACGGTGTCTATCCCGGCTTAACTCTGAGCACGAATCTAAGACATGTTCCTATCCCCTTACTTGTTCCGACTGGCAACGGCGCCCCGTTCATAGTGCTAACATTTTTACAATAAAATATACTACGCCCGGTGATTACCGAGCCGCCCTCCCCAGCCAGAATACTCAATCTAATTGTCCCTTACATCATGATTACATGAGGTTAAATTCTTAGCAACCCCCTCCGCGGTTCGAATAGAGCGCCCATACATTATCACACTCACCTCTTAGTAACTGTTCCTAGTCACTTTGAAGACGATCGACCAGTTGTTCTCCTCGTCGACCGGCGTGTAGAGAAAAAAATTTCCTTTGTTGTGTGATAAAACGAGCACTAGATTCACTGAAGTCCGGCACCAAAATGAAGTGGATTCCCAGGCTGTTTCGGTTCTGCTCTGCTTCAGAACCTGTTGGCTAGTACTTGGCGTTGTGTCTCAATACTTTAAAGCTGGGAATCACTTCTCTTCAAACTGACTGAGCAGGCCGAAAAGCAGAAGGAATTAAGGAGGAAAATAGTATAACAGTTGTTTAATTAAAGTTTAAGAGTGTATACAAATTACAATAAGAAGATGCTATGGTTGTTGATCACAAACACTATGCCGTAAGATGATACAACCAGCCTAATATTACAGTATAAAGAATGATAATTGATAAGTTGTTGCTGGTCTTTGTGTTGTCTTGGCTGACAAAACAAAGAAGTTGGTTTTCCCTCCAAAAAGTCCTTTTGTTCTCGTTCTGCCTGCTTCCTTGGTGTTGATGGTGGGTGATGGTGAGAGAGGTCCTGTCCTTGTGGGTTGTTGGTTGTGGTTCAGAGTGTTCTTCTGTTGTTTTCTGAGTTTTTCTCCCACCATTACACCCCATTCTTATAGCCCAGGCCGAGTGTCTCTGAGTTGATGACATCATCACATTACTGCCCCAATCACAAACCGGCTAAGCTGGTATTTGAAAATAGGGGTTTGGCTTATAGGCCAAACCCTCTTCACAGTTACTGCAAAAAGAGGCTGTCTTTAACCCTCTACCTTAATCAAAGTTTAAACATTGCATCATTTTCATTTCCTTATATCTTTTACTTAAACACATTACTTGACTTGTTAGTACCTCAAGATATATTGATTACCTAAACACAGATATATTTCTTTATTACTAAGTCTGTTTGACTTTTAGAACATATATCTAACAAATCTAATCATTCTGTTAGCTTAATAGATCAATTAATCATATTGAATCTAAATGAAAATAGCACAGACACATTAACTAATTGTAGACATTTTAGTATGACCAAACACTAATTATATTTTAACTTACTTATTCAAATTACTATTTTAACAATATACCAGGAAATAGTTAGTTTGGAGATCTTCTGGGTGTGTGTGTGTGTGTGTGTGTGTGTGTGTGTGTGTGTGAATGTGTGTGAGTGTGTGTGTGTGTGTCTCTGTGTGTGTCTCTGTGTGTGTCTCTGTGTGTGTGAGTGTGTGTGTGTGGATGTGTATTCGAAAATGTGTGTGTGTGAGTATGTGTGTGTGTCTGTCTGTGTCCCCAGGCCGTAAGCAGCTGATAACACTTCATGGGCGCTTTGATGTAACAGTTGTTTCCTTTTAACCTCATCACTGTGTGTGTGTGTGTGTGAATATGTGTGTGTGAATATGTGTGTGTGTGTGTGAGTGTGTGACTATGTGTGTGTGAGTGTGTGTGTGTGGATGTGTATTCGAAAATGTGTGTGTGTGGATGTGTATGTGAAAATGTGTGTGTGAGTGTATGTGTGTGTGTGAGTATGTGAGTGTCTGTGTGTGTGACAGGATACTCCAGCGAGATAACATGTCTACGTGACCTTTTGTCTTTGTTTGATCTACCCCCTAAAGGGAAGGAGTCTTACCCCAGCTGCCACTATGCCATTGTCACCCCAGGAGGGCATTTGCACAATCAGTCTATGTAACCACACACAGACAATCTATGAATTATTGTTTTGAGGCCTAAATATTTCCACACATTAGTTAATCATGAGTCTATGTTTGGGAATTTACTACAATAGCATGCGGGCTAAGTGATCATTATATGATTTTCTGTACCCGCAAAAAGCTAAAACAGAAGGCCGGCTGTCACAAAACAATCACATCTAGAGACCTCAAAACTTACTCTAGAGAGGCCTTTCTTTAACCTAGAACTGGGGAGCTTGGACTGGTCAGATGAACTCAGTGGTACACAGGTTGAAGAAACATGGCTTGGATTCAAAACCAAATTCACAGCAATACTCAACAACATGGCACCCATAAGAACCACCAGGGTTAAAAATCGCGCTGAGCCATGGATGCACACTGAAATACTGGCCGCTATGAAAACCAGAGACAAAAAATGCTCTGAACTTCATAAAAGTCAGACAAAGCTTTCCAAAAGCTCAAACAGTTAACTCCAAGCCCACGTGGTTGAACTAAAAATTCAAAGAAACAGACTAAGAAATGACGTAAACATCATGATCAAAACCGCAAAAAGACAAAACTGAGGAAAACAAAAACTAATGAAGTAACAATTTATGTTCACATGGCTAATAGATTTGATATTATAGTGTATTTTTGATTAATTAGTAATAGTTATTTCAACAGTATTATAGCATTATTCAGCTTGGCTAGCTGACCACAGTTTGGCTTGACCTTGGCAAACCTGATTGACACACACACACACACTCTTTCTCACCCCCACCCAGGAACCCGAGAGACCTGATGACGAGAGAGGCACACAATAGATGCATACACACACACCCACACACTATCTCGCCCCCACCTGAAGGCCAAAACCAGTTGATTAGGATGTGACTGAATGACCTTTTGTTTCTAGACTGACAGAAACACACACACACTGATGAATGACACACCCCCTCACCCATTAGAATCTCACGCAGACAGAGACCAAAACCAGTTTACCCAGGTAGTGATAAGCAAATCACATCACAGCATTTAGATTCGGTTAAAACACATATAAGACACACATCTTGACATTAGAGGAGACACGACAGGACAAGCTGTGTGTCAGAGAGATTCTTTGTATCCTGTGATATTGCTGTATTTCTACAGCTGGTGCCCTGCTGAATAAATCGACTGAGAACCTGAAGCCATTGACTTTCAACTTGTATCCAGCGTCTACTTTCTTGCTCTGAAATTGGTCATTCCATAATTGTTGTTTACAAAGTCACAGCTGATTTGTAACCTCACTAACCCTGCGAACTTTGGAAATTACTCAATAATCAACTAGGCTGCAGTAAAAAACTTAAAACCAGATTTTCAAACATAAACATAAAGACGGACAACACGCTCATCACAGACAAGCTGGATGTAGCCAATTACTTAAACATCTTCTTCACAAACATAGCCACAACACTGGTAAACAAACTACCCTCCCACTCAGGGCATTATGGGGTAGAACACATAGTAGCATACAACAAAAACCTAGGGGTCCACAAAGACGACTTCAAACTTGAAATGGTAACAACCGATGAGGTACTCAAAAAATTTAGCGCCCTCCAACCTAACAAGGCCACTGGCCATGACAACAATCCCCTCCAAATTCCTCAGAGACGCAGCAGCCGCCATCACCCCAGTCATCACACACATAATAAACCTCTCTATAAAACAGGGACACGTCCCCAAGGACTTCAAAATTGCGAGAGTGACCCCTCTGCACAAAAAGGGCAGAAAATTAGACCCAGGCAACTACCGCCCTGTTTCTATTCTTCCCTCCATCTCGAAAGTCATGGAGAAAATAGTCTACGATCAGGTCGAAAAGTACGTGGCGGAAAAAAATCGAATCCACGAATTCCAATCTGGCTTCAGAACGTCCCACTCCACTGACACATGCCTCCTCTATTTGAACGACCACATCAAACAAGAGGTGGACCCGGGCAAATACTGCGGCATGGTCATGCTGGACCTACAAAAGGCCTTCGACACTGTCAATCACTCCATTCTGATTGACAAGCTAAAAGCAATTGGTTTTGATAGCTTATCAGTGAGCTGGATGCAATCATACCTGGAGGGGAGAGAATAGATGGTAGAGGTAAACGGTACTCTATCCCCCCCCCCCTCACAGTGAGCTATGGTGTTCCACAAGGAAGCATACTAGGACCGCTACTCTTCCTAATTTATGCAAATGACATGTCGTCAGCCTGTGACTGCAACTTGAAGAAAAAAAAAAACCTCAGCTCGGAACTAGGCAAAATCTGCATATGGCTCGCTGATAACAAACTATCATTACACATGGGCAAAACAGAGTCCATTCTCTTCGGTTCAAATAACAAACTCAGCAAGACCGACGGCTTCTCAGTTGCAGTGGGTGACAATATTGTCACAAGGAAAGACGAAATTACCTACCTGGGTTCCATCCTAGAGGCAAATCTTTCCTGTGACAAAATGGCATCCAATGTAATAAAAAAAGTCAACCAACGAACTAGATTCTTGTACCGGATCTCCTCTCTGGTAAACAAGAATACCCTGAAGACTCTGGCAGGAGCACTCATTCAAGGGTACTACGACTATGCGTGCACCTCATGGTACCAAAGCACCTCAAAGGCGCTTAAAACAAAATTACAAACATCACAAAACAAACTGGTCAGACTACTACTTGACCTTACCCCCAGAACCCACCTCACCCCTGCCCACTTTGACAACCTAGGATGGCTTAGAGTAGACGACAGAGTACAGCAACTTGCAATGGGCCTGGTCTACAAGATACACTATACGACTAAGGTACCCATGTACATGTCAAAATACTTCCCAAAGGTCAGTGAATACCACAACCACTACACCAGAGGAAGCTCAACAAATCATGTTAAACCCAGATTCGGCTCAAACAAGGGACTAAACACGTTTCGCAATTATGCCACATCAATGTGGAACGCCCTACCCAAAGCTGTAAAGGAATGTGAAGCCCTACCCACATTCAAAACTGCTCTTAAAGAGCACCTAAGGGAGGCTGCAATTCGAAACTGGCCACCGTAAATGCCCAAAACCCCCACCACCTCCTAATAGACAGTCTCCTCCCCACCGCATGTATATATTCCCTCCCCGCCGTATGGATATTTCCCTCCCACCCGCCCACCCCCTCCTAATGTACAGTCCCCTCTCCCCATCATATGTATATACTCTGTCAGGATCTAGGGGTAACAGTACTGTATATTTGAATACCGTTTATGTCACAAATGTATCAGTACTAAATACCTATATGTCCCTATGCCATAAATGTCATGTATGTTGTGTATGTCATAAATGTCTATATGAATTGAAAATGGGGTTGCAGTGGGTGACAATATTATCACAAGGAAAGATGAAATTACCTACCTGGGTTCCATCCTAGAGGCTAATCTTTCCTGTGACAAAATGGCATCCAATGTAATAAAAAAAGTCAACCAACGAACGCGATTCTTGTACCGGATCTCCTCTTTGGTAAACAAGAATACCCTGAAGACTCTAGCAGGAGCACTCATTCAAGGGTACTACGACTATTGTAACTGAGGGGTACAATTCCCTGACTGTATTGATAAGTATGGTATCATTAAACCACTACCTGCTTTATGTACTTTAAATACTGGCCACACAGTACATGATGTAGATATGATGAACACTTTCCCACCTGATGAAACGAAGTCCACACAAATGTATAAATCGAATATTTTATATAGCAAAGGGTATATACAACGTTCACTTAATGACATTTATGATTTGAAATGCACTTGTAAGGCAAATGAGTATTCGTAGGTAAATCAACATTGAATGTCCAATCTCTGGTTACGCAGGGAGCAAGTATACAACCTGGTTCTTTAGGGAACTATAGCGATGGTACTTAAATGATTATAGCTGGATACACTAAAGGGGGGGGTCCCGCTGGTTGTAAGTCAGTAGGGGGGGGGGGGTTAGGAGAGCCGCTGGCGGTATCCCATCTGGCCGACGATTTCTTGGGAGAATTCAGAGTGCTGAACACGGTGCCCACAGAACCTCGGTCCGCAGATGAATACAGCTGGGCCCTCTGGTGGACGGTAGCTGCCGGTCCACAACGAAGAGACGTGAGGCGACCTCACTCGGGGTAGAGCGCCGTCTCACCTGGACTCCTCTCGGGGGGGGTAGTTCCAACACTCAGCAGTGTTGGCTGTTATCCATGGCATAATCAAAGCACCCAAAGCACGTAGATAATCCAAGCCGTGTAGGGCTCGACGTCGTCCGGGTGAAGTAATCCAATGTACAGGTCCACTCGTCCTGGCCCGGAGCTCCTCGGATGCAAGCACCACACGTGGTCTGCCCAGCCTGGTTAAGACTCCAGATAACGTCAGGAACGATGGGGGTACTGCTCACTTTATAACTCTAACCGAACGATGCACCATACATAATAGACTATTATTAACTTAATAGAAATACGTCCCACTCGACGGTATAGTGCCAAACTATGACAATTCAACTATTAATCCACACGATGTCTCAATGCCTATTCTGAGGCCAAGTAGGCCATACTGCACCACACGTGCGTCGTGGGTGAGGCTTCACGTCTGTTACTAGGTTGGAGGGTAAAGGACTAATGGACTAAAAGAAAGTTCTACTTTACTTGCGCCATATATATATGCGCTGTGAACAAATAGTACCATTCGTATTTCGCCAGACGTATTCCTACGCGGAACCGGGCTTGTAACGACATGTTCGTCGGCACGATTGAACTTGAACCAAGGGGCTTGGCTGCTGGCGCCAGGTTCTCGTCCAATGGTAGAATGAAACTATTATGGGCTGTTAGTAGACTAAAGGGATATTCAGTGTATATATACAAGGAATATACAAGGGATATCAAACGATATACAAATACTATTAAATATATATCCATAAATAAATATATATATTCGGTTTAATCTGATCCTTCACAACAGCCGCCCCCTAATTAGTCCCACCTAATTAGCTAAGCAGAGACAGATTAACCGCACTGTCTACCACTCAAGGTCCGCTGTAAGGGTCAGTCAACTCACAAAGTCATGGGGTCATGGTCGTCATCGATAGTGTCTGGGAGTCTGGGCAGTTCTATTAGCCTCGCCACGGGTCGTGTGTAGGTTCGCCCTTGGACGAGTACTTCAGCTGCTCGGACCTTGCCATCGGCACCGGTGATCACTTTGCTTACGCGGCCAGCCGGCCACATAGCTCTGGGTAGTGACTGGTCGATAATCATGACGACTGTTCCTTCTGTCAAATTGTCTCTCTCTTTTACCCACTTCTGGCGGGTCTGTAGAGACGGTAGGTAGTGGAGTAGAAAGCTGTTCCAAAACTTGTCAGCTAGTACTTGACTGTACCTCCACATTCTTCGGCCGTTCGCTTCTTCAGGCCTGTACATTGTCTGGGGTAGCGCGGGGTCTAGCCGCACCATCAAGAGTGTGTTGGGGGTGACTGGGTCGACATCTGCTACATCACTGGAGACGTAGCCGAGGGGCTTGGAGTTCAATACTCCCTCGATCTCCGTGAGGACTGTCATTAGGACTTCTTCCGCCACAGTCTGGGCCCCAAGCACGGCGTACAGGGCTGTCTTTATAGAACATACTTCTCGTTCCCAGGTTCCACCGAAGTGGGGTGCGTTCGGGGGATTAAACTGGAAGTCAATCTGGGATGGAGCGAGGTGGGTCTTAAGTTCTGGGCCCATAGCTTGGAAGCTCTCTCTCAGCTCTCTTTCTCCGCCTTTGAAGTTTGTCCCGTGATCAGACAACAATGTAGACGGTTTTCCTTTCCGTGATGTGAATCTTCGGAAGGCCATAAGGAATGAGTCTGTGCTCATGGTTGAAAGGAGTTCAATATGTATCGCTCTGGTGGTCATGCATTTGAATACAATACCCCACCGCTTCTCGGTTCCTCTTCCTTTCTTTATATACAACGGGCCAAAACAGTCCATGCCTGTGGAGTGGAATGGCTTGTCGCCGAGTCGGAGGCGACAGGGAGGTAGGTCGGCCATCCGGGGTATGCTGGGCTGCGCGCGCCACTTTCGGCAGTCTAGACAGGTTCGCTGGAAGCGTCGCACCGCTTCTCTTCCTTGAAGTATCCAATAGCGACGTCTGATCTCCGCGAAGACTCTCTCTGCTCCTGCGTGGTGTACATCCTCGTCGTATTTCTTTATGATCAGCTCTGTGACCTTGTGTCGGCTGTTCAAGACTATCGGGTACTTAACGTCATCCGGTAGATCGGGGGCTCTCCGCAGACGACCACCCACTCTGATGAGATTATGGGCGTCGCTCTCGGGTGCCAGGTGGAGCAGTCTGCTGTCTGATGGGACGGGCTTTCCTCCCTGTAGACAGTCTAGCTCATCGGGGAACGAGTCTCTCTGGGCTCGTTGTAGTAGAAGAAGTTCTGCTTCTTCGTAGTCAGCTGCTGAAATGTCAGTGGTGGACTGAATCTCTGGGTGGTGCCACAGGAATGTCTTTAGCTGCGCACTCTGTAGGGTAATGCAGTCATCTATGTTGGGGTCTGTGGAGGCGACTGTGCTCAGTCCACAGAACATAGGTTTCTTGTTCTCAGCCTCCTCTTTACTTGCTTCCCGTGGGGTGGGCGTAGGCCACTCTTCTTCCGGGAGCTTGAGGAATTCTGGTCCGTCACTGTAGATGTTGCGACGGGTGAGGTCATCCAGGGACATTCCCCGGGTGATGACGTCAGCTGGGTTGTGTTTGGTGTCCACATACCGCCAGCTCGCTGCTTCTGTTAACTCTTGAATCTCGGTGACTCTGACTCCCACGAAGACCTTGTATCTGCATGAATCAGACTTGATCCATGTGAGTACTGTCGTGGAATCTGACCACAAGATTGTTCTGTGCACCGGAATGGTGAGTTCACGTTGGATTAACGTGGCTAGATGCGCTCCTGCTAGGGCTGCGCAGAGCTCTAGACGCGGGATAGATTGCTGCTTTCGTGGGGCTATTCTTGAGCGAGCCAGGATGAAAGCCGTGTGTATCTCTCCTCCCTTCTCTTGGGCACGCAAGTAGGCCACCGATCCATAGGCTACTTCGGAGGCGTCGCTGAAGACGTGTAGATCCATCTTGCATGTCTCTGGCCTCACCGTGGGTGGGAAGTAGCTGCGGCGTATATTGACGCCTGGGAGTGAGCGGAGTTCCGTCTCCCACTCTCTCCATGTGGAGGCAAGGTGTGCGGGTATTGGGTCGTCCCAGCCCTGGTCCTTGTCCCATAGTGCTCGTACAATCATCTTTGCCCTGGTGGTGTAAGGTAGAATACATCCCAACGGGTCATATTGTCTGGCAAGTGTTCTGTACACACTCCGTCTGGTGGTCGGTATCGCCGTCGACCTTCCCTGCTCCGTGGTCAGGGGTTTGTGTCTATAGTGGAGCGAATCTGTTTTGAAGCGCCAGACTAGTCCTAGTGTCATTTCTTGGGCTTCTCCTGGGATGGTCGCCATCCAGGTCTCGCTGCTGGCAGCCTTGTCCGCGGGGGAGAGGCTGCGCAATACGTGCGGGTCACTGCTGGCCCACTGCCTGAGATCAAAGCCGCCTTTGATCAGGGAGGCGCGTAGCTTGATTAGGAGAGCCTCGGCTTCTTCTTGAGTCGAAACGCTTTGTAAACAGTTGTCCACGTAGAAACTGTTCTTCACACTGTGTCGGACCTCTTCATCTGCTGCTGGGTCCTCTGCGACGTGTTTCTGTAGTGCAAATGTAGCACAGCACGGGCTGCATGTGGTTCCGAAGGGGAGGACTTCCCACTGGTAGATGGCTGGGTTCTCATCTCCGATCCTCTCTCTCCATAGGAACCGCAGCAGGGGCTTGTCCTCCTCCACTAGTCTCACCTGCAGAAACATCCCTTTGATATCCCCGCTGATAGCCACCTTGTCCTGGCGGAAGCGTAGTAGCACGCCTAGTAGAGAGGGGCCGAGTGTGGGGCCGGGCAAGAGCTCTTTATTCAGATTTTGGGATCCGATCTGGTAGCTGCAGTTAAACACAATGCGATCCTTGCCGTTGTGGTGGACCTTGTGGTGCGGCACGTACCATGATTCGGTCGTCTGATCGGCCTCTTTAATGTCAATCTTTGTCACGTGTCCCGCTGTGATTAGCTTCTCAATCTCAGCGCGGTACACACTCTCTTGAGCGGGGTCTTTGGCTAGGCGCCGCTCTGTGTTCAATAGATACCGCTCCGTGGCGTCTTTCTTTGCATGAAAGGTGGGCATTCCCTCTCGCCTCAGGAGTGGAGTTGCGTATCTCATCACTCCGCCGACTGTGACTCTCTTTATCCCTTGCTCGAGTAGGTTGATGGCGTAAATGTCTTCTTTAGAACGAATGTCTTTCTTTTCGTTCTTAAAGGGCATTGTCTCTAGTGTCCATAGCCTCTCGACATGCTGCAGGAGAGTGGTGTCTTCTTCTGTCGTTCTGGAGTGGAGGCAGCTAGTGGCTGCTGTTCGGTTGAGAGATTTAGCGAGGGGGCCTTGTAGTGTCCACCCTAGGCGGGTCTCGACTGCTGCAGGACAGCCTCGGGGTCCTGTATGGACCCGGTCTATCGGGACGATGAGGTCTGCATGGTCGGAGCCTATCAGCAGGGTCGGGGTGGCGCCGTCTATGAGCGGGATAGGTAGTTGACGCAGGTGCACATATTTATCCATCAGCTTGGCGATGGGGTAGGTGTACTGCGATAGTCCTATTTCTTGGCTGGTGAAAGCATTTGTAATCCTATACCGTCGCTCTGGCTGCCCGCTTGCTGCGATAGTGAAGGAGACATTCTCGCCCTTTATCGTCTTTAAATCTCTTCTTATTGTCCGAATCGTCATTTGGTTCTCGCTCCCCCGCAGTCCCAGCTGGGCCGCAGCGGACGCGAGCAGAAGGGTCTTCTCTGACCCGTCATCAAGGACGGCGTAAGTGTCCATGACTTTATCTTGGTAGCTCAATGTCACACGGACTACCTTTAAGAGCACTTGGGCGCCGCTGCTGCTGGCGGGGTCAATGTACATGACACTTGCTTTGGTGCTGCTCGATGGTGCAGGTGCAGGCCTTCTTCTGTTACTGTCGTGTAGTACATCTAGATGGGCTCCGTCACACCGACTGCACCTTTTCTTTAGGCGGCATTCGGCTGCCATGTGACTGCGCGCACATCGGTAACAGCGCCTGTTGGACTTTATCCATTGACTCACTTCTTCTGCATTCATCTTTGTGAACAGGTCACATTGTGACAGCCAGTGTTCCTTCTCGCAGTAGGGGCACACCATCTTCCACTTCTCTTTTCTTGAGGGGGTACTGTGGCTCTTACTGCTCGGTACTGACTCTGATTGGTGCATGACAGTCACCGATCTTCTTCCATTGTTTATTCTCCTGGGTCCCTCTCTGGAGCTTGGCGTGCTCCGCACGAACGTATCCAGTCGTAAGCTGCTGACTTCTCTCGCCAGGAAGTCGGCTAGATCGAGGAGGGATGGTTCGGGACCGTTAGGATCACGGTGGTCTCTCTGCCGCCTAAAACGCTCTTGTCTTGCGGGTGGCAGCTTCTCTAAAATCCTCTCGACGTTAGAGTTGGCGTATAGCTCGTGCATACCCTTTTCTCGTTGCGCTCCCAGCATCCCTACCAGGGACTGCACTTTTATCGACAGGTCGTCTAATGAGCGATTGTCTGTTGCTGGGGGTAGGCGATCAATATGCCTTATCTCTTGGATTACGTAATCCCATATACGTCCATATCTCTGGTCCAGCGCTGCTAGAGCTGCGGTGTATGGGGTCGTAGAGGTGGCATAGGCTAGCGCTATATTGTGCGCTCGCGGTACTTTCAGGTGCTTCAGTAATATTGCATACTTGTGGCGTTCATCAGCGACATCCACCATCATTGTCTCTAAGCACATCCGGAGCTCCGTGTACTGTGCTCGATTCTCATAGGTGAAGTCTGGAAACGTCGGCGTGGCAATGTATGACGCCGTGGATGGCTGATACATCGGCGAGCGTTGGGGGAGAGACCTCCTAGGCGAGTCTCCTCTTGCGCCTCTCTGTGGGCTGGTACCGGCAGGGTACCATGGCCCGCTGGTCCAGGTGCTATTCCTCGGGGCTGGTCGTGCGTCGTGCTCACCCGTGAATAGAGTCGGGGGTCTGTAGCGCAGCGCCGCGGGGGTATAGCCTGGGCTGTACTGGACCTCCTGGTCCGGTGGAGTACTGTGCTGTCGTCGGGCTTGGTTCTCCTCCTCTCCCTCTTCTTCTTCTATCAGGTCCTCTAGATCCTGTAGTCGTTTATTTAGCTTCTCCGCAGTGTATGCCGCTCCTTCCTTGTAGCTGGGTCTCGCTTGGACCGGTCTGGGAAGGGGGTCTGAGGGGGGTATAGGCTTGGTCTGTTGGTCAAGTTCAGGGTCGCTTGCTCGGTTAGGAGACGCTGCCCTTGACTGTTGTCTCGACGAGTTCCTTGAACCCCTGGCGGAGGGAGAGGGTGTTGCCTTGAGGATCAGCTGCTCCATTAGCTGCGCTTGTAACTTGTCGCGCTCGGCTTCGCGCTTGGTGAGATCTGCTTCTCTTTGGGCACCGGCAGCGGCGCGCTGTGCGTCGGCCCGGTCTCTTGCCATATTCTCTTCCGTCTGAAGGCGTCTCATCTCCAGGCGTATGCGCTCTTCTTCGCTCCGTTGCTGCGCTTGGAGTTGTTCGCGCTCGATAAGCATCTGTGCTTGGAGTCGATCGCGTTCACCCTGAAGTCGATCGCGTTCAGTAGCGGCTGTCAGGCTGACGAGGAACGCCTGTGATAGCATCCTCTCCGCTTCGCTGGGGGAAGACGGTTGTAGAGGTGAGCCGCTCCTGGGTGAGCCGCTCCTGGCTGTACTCGTTGGGGAGTCCTGGAGCTCTATTTCCTCGGCGCTCTCCTCCTCTTCTTCCGTGCAGAGTTCTCTCTCTGTAGGGTTGTCTTCCTCCCGGGGCTGGTCGGGGACTACTTCTTCGGTATTGGCGGGGGGTAAAGGCATGTCAGCTCCCTCCTGGTCCCCACTGTGAGCTTGGTCAGTTACATTAGAACCCACTAGGGCCTCTGTGGTCGGGGTAACCTGGTCGTTAAGGTCAGACATAATTTTACTTTCTACTTTTACCGCGTTTACCGTTTGTCGAAGGCTAGGTAGTTGACTGACAGCGTAATCCTCTAAGTACTGAGGTGGCTGTCGTCTGCGCTGCGGGCGTTCTACGTTAGGAGGACCGTTTCGTGGAGTGTTCATCATAGGCCATTTCAATATTAATAACACTATATTAATATTACACTAGTTACCCTCCGGCTCGAAGGACCAATTGTAACTGAGGGGTACAATTCCCTGACTGTATTGATAAGTATGGTATCATTAAACCACTACCTGCTTTATGTACTTTAAATACTGGCCACACAGTACATGATGTAGATATGATGAACACTTTCCCACCTGATGAAACGAAGTCCACACAAATGTATAAATCGAATATTTTATATAGCAAAGGGTATATACAACGTTCACTTAATGACATTTATGATTTGAAATGCACTTGTAAGGCAAATGAGTATTTGTAGGTAAATCAACATTGAATGTCCAATCTCTGGTTACGCAGGGAGCAAGTATACAACCTGGTTCTTTAGGGAACTATAGCGATGGTACTTAAATGATTATAGCTGGATACACTAAAGGGGGGGGTCCCGCTGGTTGTAAGTCAGTAGGGGGGGGGGGGGGGGGGGTTAGGAGAGCCGCTGGCGGTATCCCATCTGGCCGACGATTTCTTGGGAGAATTCAGAGTGCTGAACACGGTGCCCACAGAACCTCGGTCCGCAGATGAATACAGCTGGGCCCTCTGGTGGACGGTAGCTGCCGGTCCACAACGAAGAGACGTGAGGCGACCTCACTCGGGGTAGAGCGCCGTCTCACCTGGACTCCTCTCGGGGGGGGGGTAGTTCCAACACTCAGCAGTGTTGGCTGTTATCCATGGCATAATCAAAGCACCCAAAGCACGTAGATAATCCAAGCCGTGTAGGGCTCGACGTCGTCCGGGTGAAGTAATCCAATGTACAGGTCCACTCGTCCTGGCCCGGAGCTCCTCGGATGCAAGCACCACACGTGGTCTGCCCAGCCTGGTTAAGACTCCAGATAACGTCAGGAACGATGGGGGTACTGCTCACTTTATAACTCTAACCGAACGATGCACCATACATAATAGACTATTATTAACTTAATAGAAATACGTCCCACTCGACGGTATAGTGCCAAACTATGACAATTCAACTATTAATCCACACAATGTCTCAATGCCTATTCTGAGGCCAAGTAGGCCATACTGCACCACACGTGCGTCGTGGGTGAGGCTTCACGTCTGTTACTAGGTTGGAGGGTAAAGGACTAATGGACTAAAAGAAAGTTCTACTTTACTTGCGCCATATATATATGCGCTGTGAACAAATAGTACCATTCGTATTTCGCCAGACGTATTCCTACGCGGAACCGGGCTTGTAACGACATGTTCGTCGGCACGATTGAACTTGAACCAAGGGGCTTGGCTGCTGGCGCCAGGTTCTCGTCCAATGGTAGAATGAAACTATTATGGGCTGTTAGTAGACTAAAGGGATATTCAGTGTATATATACAAGGAATATACAAGGGATATCAAACGATATACAAATACTATTAAATATATATCCATAAATAAATATATATATTCGGTTTAATCTGATCCTTCACAACAACTATGCTTGCACCTCATGGTACCAAAGCACCTCAAAGGCACTAAAAAACAAATTACAAACATCTCAAAACAAGCTAGTCAGACTACTGCTTGACCTAACTCCTAGAACCCACCTCACCCCTGCCCACTTTGACAACCTAGGATGGCTTAGAGTAGACGACAGAGTACAGCAACTTGCAATGGGCCTGGTCTACAAGATACACTACGCGACCAAGGTACCCATGTACATGTCAAAATACTTCCCAAAGGTCAGTGAATACCACGATCACAACACCAGAGGGAGCTCCACAAATCATGTAAAACCCAGATTCGACTCAAACAAGGGACTAAACACGTTTCGCAATTATGCCACATCAATGTGGAACGCCCTACCTAAAGCTGTAAAGGAATGTGAATCACTACCCACTTTCAAAAACACTCTCAAAAAACACCTATGTGAGACTGCAATTCGAAACTGGCCCCTACAAATGTCCTAACCTAGTTGTACAGTAAATGACCAAGTAAGGCTTTGTCAGTATTCCAATGTACAGTGTAAAATGTGTGTGTCCCCTACCCAACCCCCCCCCCCCCCCCCCCCCCCCCACCTCCAATGTACAGCCCTCACCCAACCCACCCAACCCCACCCACCCAACCTCCTCCAATGTACAGTTTCTACGCCAAATGTATATACACTCTTTTTCTGGACACTTTTGTATCACAAACAGTACTGTATTTGCAAATCTGACATGTCATAAATGTATAGATGCAGCAGTACTGTCTATCTGTATGTCATGTATGTCATATATGTTATGATGAATTGAAAATGGGGGACCCTGATGTAAACAAGACGAAAGTCTTTCTCTGGTCTGCATCCCCTTAACAATTGTATGTATTGAGCTGTACTGTACTGTACCCATTCTGCAATCTGTTAATAAACTTTTCAATCAATCAATCAATCAAACCCTGATGGAAACAAGACAAACGTCTTTTTCAGGTCTGCATCCCCTTAACAATTGTGTGTATTGAGCCGTACTGTATTGTACCCATTCTGCAATCTGTTAAATAAAGTTTTCATTCATTCATTCAGAGTGTGGATCGTAGGCGTTAGGTAGTTTGCTGCTGGTCGAGGCGGAAATGGGCGTGTCATGCGATTGGGCGCACATATCACATGACCAGAAACGTGCGTGGCCAATCAGAGCGCAAAACGGGAACGCGGAAACACGAACCGTTTGGTAAAAGCATAGACGCTGCAGCCACATGCTACGTTCCCTTGGTTCAAAAGAACCGGATCGATCGTTCTTGAACCGTTGAATGTCACTTCATCAGTAGTAGCGCGGTTCCTCCAGTGAGTGTGGTCCTGCTGCTGGCTGCTGCTCCTCTGTGCTGCTCTTGTCTCTAGTGGGACCGACATCTGAGCCCCGTCCTCCTGGTGATGGAGGCTCGTCAGGTAGTGACTGAAATGTGTTTTCTAGCTGCATGTAGAGAGTGTTTGAGGGGAGTTCTCCTCTTACTGTGTTGTTAGCAGCGTCCACAGCTGCTGCTTATCGTCCTGGTGTTGATGTTGGCCTAGTTAGCATAGCCAGCCATTAGCTCTCTCTCTCGTTTGGTTTATTTGTTTTCGGTCTTGCTCCACGTTCATTCCAATAGTTATTTTCGTTACTGTTTGTTAGTCGTTTTCCTTCTGTAGCTGGAGCTAGTATCTTCTTAGCTGGTACCTCTGTGGCTAGTGCTACTGTGTTAGCTTAGCTGGGGGTAGTGTTAGCGTAGCTGGGGGTTTTGATTGATTGATTGAAAACTTTAACAGATTGCAGAATGGGTACAGTACAGCTCAATACACACTAGTTGTTAACCCTTTCACTGTCGCACTACCAAACGGTTAACCCTTTGTGTAAAATTGTGTGAATAGTTGTTGTGAGTACTCGCACTATGTTTCAATATAATCCGTTTTACCATTCATTCATTATAAACAACAGATAGAACAGATAGTAGAAGATACACTACACGACCAAGGTACCCATGTACATGTCAAAATACTTCCCAAAGGTCAGTGAATACCACGATCACAACACCAGAGGGAGCTCCACAAATCATGTTAAACCCAGATTCGGCTCAAATAAGGGACTAAACACGTTTCGCAATTATGCCACATCAATGTCGAACGCCCTACCCAAAGCTGTAAAGGAATGTGGATCACTACCCACTTTCAAAACCTCTCTCAAGGGACACCTACGGGAGACTGCAATTCAACACTGGCCCCTGTAAATATCATAACCCAACCCCCTCCAATGTACAGTCATTTACCTAGTATGGTTTTGTCAATAGTCCAATGTACAAGTTTGTTTGTTTGTACAGTGTCTCCCCCCCCCCCCCCCCTCAATGTACAGTTTTGCTTGTATATACAGTGTGCCCCCCCCCCCCCCCAACCACCTCCAATGTAGATTACCCAGTATGGTTGTCAATATCCCAGTGTACCCAACCCCCCCCACCCAACCTCCTCCAATGTACAGTTTCTACGTCAAATGTATATACTCCCTTTTCCTGACTCCTTCTGTATCACAAACAGTACTGTATTTGCAAATCTGGTATGTCATAAATGTATAGATGTAGCAGTACTGACTATCTGTATGTCATGTATGTCATATATGTCCTGATGAATTGAAAATGGGGGACCCTGATGTAAACAAGACGAAAGTCTTTCTCTGGTCTGCATCCCCTTAACAATTGTGTGTATTGAGCTGTACTGTATTGTACCCATTCTGCAATCTGTTAATAAAGTTTTCAATCAATCAATCAATCAATCACACAGACGTAAGGTGTCCACCGCGCTCCAGGGTTAGAAATTAACATTTTTTTTCAAGGGCTTTTTTTGCCCCCCTTAATTGCTTTTCTGGGGCTTTTTTTTGTATTTCGGGGGCACTGAATTTTCTTCTTCGTCCCTATGTTTGATAATGTAATGTTAATGTCTCCATATATAGGGCTCTACGCTAACCTTTTTCCCAAGGAGCACATGTGCTCCTAAATAAAATGTTAATAAATAAAATCTAAATACAAATTTAGGAGCACACAGAAATTTAGGAGCACAGTGACAATTGTTCAAGTAACACACACACACGACGTGTGACATCATGGCTTGGTTTCATGTTTTGAGGTACCTTCAATTATCTGTAAATAATACATACATACTCTATCTAAATAGATTAAATATTATTGTCCCTGAGGGCAAGTTGTGTTGTTTTCTTGATACATCTACAAATAGCAGACGAATAACCGGTTGCCTCTGGATCAATGAATGTCTAATATTGAATAATATTATTCGATATTTTATTTTTAACATCCCTAATTCCAACAGTCAAGAGGCTTGTTTCAAATTGATGAAAAACCCCACACACGCAACGTTTGTGAGTATAGGCTCTGGCCAGATCGATCAATGAAATACGTTGCGCGCTCAGCGCTGTGGAATGAAGGAAATGCGCATCGGGATCGGATTTGGATGTTATTCTTTGTAGTTGTGTTACAAATGGAACGGTCTTTCCCCGCCGAACACAAGTTACTTAACGTTACACAGGTCGCGCTATGCAGATGCTTAGCTTGCTAACGTTAAGATAGCAGTGTAATGCTTGATGAGAGCAGAGCGCTCTGTCTGTGTTCGCAGCACCTCTCAAGTGCCTGAAACACGCAGCGGGCCCCGCCTCCCTCCTCCTTGGAACAAACATTCCACCCAAAAACTGAATTTCAGTCCAGTTTCAATCTGAACTATTAACAGCGGAGCTGTTTTGTAATCTTCACAATCACTCGTCTGTCTCGCACACTGCAAGTAAATGATTTTTCCGGTTTGCACACACACATATTATTAGGGGCAATACGAGGGAAATGCTCGCACTGTAGAGCATATATATAATTATATATATAATTAGTAAACTGTCGGGGGCTTTTTTAGCCCCCCTTAACTGATAGTCGAGGGCATTTGGTCAATTTTCGAGGGCATTTTGCCCCAAGCCCCCGTTAATTTCGAACCCTGCCGCGCTCAGAACGTCAAATTCTATCAACACTTTTTTTAAGCTCCGGCCAAAATGCGTGGTGACGTGTTGACCAATTTCGGAGGGGGATCCCAATGATATATCAATATAAACGTACTGTCAGTTCATGTCCAAGGGATATGTTCACGCGCGCGGCGCACAGCAAGTATCACCAGTTCCTGGCATTTTTAACCAGTGGAGAAAGGTAAGAGAGATTTCCCTATCGTTTTTATGCGTACTGCGGCATGGTCATGCTGGACCTACAAAAGGCCTTCGACACTGTCAATCACTCCATTCTGATTGACAAGCTAAAAGCAATTGAGCCGGATGCAATCCTACCTGGAGGGGAGAGAACAGATGGTGGAGGTAAACTGTATTCTATCCCCCCCCCCTCCCAGTGAGCTGTGGTGTTCCACAAGGAAGCATACTAGGACCGCTACTGTTCCTAATTTATACAAATGACATGTCGTCAGCTTGTGACTGCAACTTGTTCCTGTTTGCGGACGACTCAGCCCTGCTGGTCTCTGACAAGAACAAGTTGCAGGTTGAAAAAACCCTCGGCTCAGAACTCTGCAAAATCTGCATATGGCTCGCTGATAACAAACTATCATTACACATGGGCAAAACGGAGTCCATTCTCTTCGGTTCAAATAACAAACTCAGCAAGACCGACGGCTTCTGTGGGTGACAATATTGTCACAAGGAAAGATGAAATTACCTACCTGGGGTCCATCCTAGAGGCAAATCTTTCCTGTGACAAAATGGCATCCAATGTAATAAAAAAAAAAAGTCAACCAACGAACTAGATTCTTGTACCGGATCTTCTCTCTGGTAAACAAGAATACCCTGAAGACTCTGGCAGGAGCACTCATTCAAGGGTACTACGACTATGCTTGCACCTCATGGTACCAAAGCACCTCAAAGGCGCTAAAAACAAAGATTACAAACATCACAAAACAAACTGGTCAGACTACTACTTGACCTTACCCCTAGAACCCACCTCACCGCTGCACACTTTGACAACCTAGGATCAGGGGGCGAAATTAAAGCCCGCCGCCCGCCAGGGGCGCTCAGTTTTTACCTTTGGTGCTTGCCACTGAGAGCCCTGCCCGCCGTGTGGCGTGTAGACGTGTAGTTCATAACGATACTCTTATTTTGAAAATCTGTGCGGGTCTCATTTCCGGCCCAAGCGCAGCTAGAGTCATAATATCGATGGCTCCGGCAGTTAGCAGCATTCGGTTCGTATGATATTCTTATTTTGAAAAAAAACGTGGCAACGAGTCATATCCGCCCAGCCGGGCCAGCCCTGCAGCGGGATACTATTGGCTTCTGCTCGTATCAACACGAGCGGCCCGCAGCTCTAGTGCCACTGCTAACGTTAAGCTCTCAGAATGATAGCAGCTCGCCCGCAGCTCTAGTGCTAACGTTAAGCTCTCAGAATGATAGCAGCTCGCCCGCAGCTCTAGTGCCACTGCTAACGTTAAGCTCTCAGAATGATAGCAGCTCGCCCGCAGCTCTAGTGCTAACGTTAAGCTCTCAGAATGATAGCAGCTCGCCCGCAGCTTTAGTGCTAACGTTAAGCTCTCAGAATGATAGCAGCTCGCCCGCAGCATCTAGTGCTAACGTTAAGCTCTCAGAATGATAGCAGCTCGCCCGCAGCATCTAGTGCTAACGTTAAGCTCTCAGAATGATAGCAGCTCGCCCGCAGCTCTAGTGCTAACGTTAAGCTCTCAGAATGATAGCAGCTCGCCCGCAGCATCTAGTGCTAACGTTAAGCTCTCAGAATGATAGCAGCTCGCCCGCAGCATCTAGTGCTAACGTTAAGCTCTCGGAATGATAGCAGCTCGCCCGCAGCATCTAGTGCTAACGTTAAGCTCTCAGAATGATGGCAGCTCGCCCGCAGCATCTAGTGCTAACGTTAAGCTCTCAGAATGATAGCAGCTCGCCCGCAGCATCTAGTGCTAATGTTAAGCTCTCAGAATGATAGCAGCTCGCCCGCAGCATCTAGTGCTAACGTTAAGCTCTCAGAATGATAGCAGCTCGCCTGCAGCAACTAGTGCTAACGTTAAGCTCTCAGAATGATAGCAGCTCGCCCGCAGCATCTAGTGCTAACGTTAAGCTCTCAGAATGATAGCAGCTCGCCTGCAGCATCTAGTGCTAACGTTAAGCTCTCAGAATGGTTAGATCTATATGTCCCAGTAAACTAAATTGTCTTAACGTTATCTAGCGGGCTAGCAGTAGCTACAGATAGCTCCTGATATCAATGTCTTATAACATTGATTCAATGCGTATTCTAGCTGAGGGCTTGATGAATGTGATTAGACCAAAGAACCGCAATATTATACCAATAGGGTCCAGCTGCAGCGCCGGAGAATCCTTGCATGCTGAATGACTTATTGCATGGTGGCGATGTCTCGCAGATAAGACAACTATCGATATGATTATATAATATATATTTTATTTAAAAAAATTTTTTTTATATAAAATATATATATTTTTTTTTAATCAAAAAAATTTGGCAGGTAAGAAATATGCTTGGCGGGTAGATTCTTCCCATCTACCCGCCACTGGCCGGTGAGTCAAAGTTAATTTCGCTCCCTGCCTAGGATGGCTTAGAGTAGACGACAGAGTACAGCAACTTGCAATGGGCCTGGTCTACAAGATACACTATACGACTAAGGTACCCATGTACATGTCAAAATACTTCCCAAAGGTCAGTGAATACCACGACCACAACACCAGAGGAAGCTCAACAAATCATGTTAAACCCAGATTCGGCTCAAACAAGGGACTAAACATGTTTCGCAATTATGCCACATCAATGTGGAATGCCCTACCCAAAGCTGTAAAGGAATGTGAATCCCTACCCACATCAGGGTTTCCCATCAATGTGGCGGTATAATGAACTTTTTTTTTTATTTATTTTTTTTATCTAAAGTTTGCCAATAGGGATGTATCAGTAGTATTGGCAGTGGTAGTAGTCATAATAGTAATCCACTATTTTTTTTATTTTCTAAAAAATAAACCAGTTCAACACAGGTAACCACTTTTGCTTCATTTCTTTGATGGCTCAAATGTATGCTCTAGTCCAGTGCTTCCCAATCCTATCCTCGAAGCACCCCAGCCGTTCCATGTATTTGTTCAATTCCACCACCAGCACACCTTGATTCAACTAATAATGCCCATGGACCCCCCTAAGGGGTCGGAGGTTCACCCCCCATAGTCTCTGAAAATCCTGTGGGAAACACTGCACATTCAAAACCGCTCTTAAAGAGCACCTGGGAGGCTGCAATTCGAAACTGGCCACCGTAAATGTCCAAACCCCCCACCCCCACCCCCTCCTAATAGACAGTCTCCTCCCCACCGCATGTATATATTCTCTCCCCGCCGTATGTATATTTCTATGTCATAAATGTCATACTCGGTCGGCTAATTGACATTTCCTGTGAAAAAAAAATCCTCTCCGTCCCGTTTGTGTCCCGGCAAGGATTTCTGTTCGTCCCAAATAAATATTTGATCATCCAAGGGACGGCGGGACGTTGTTAGTCTATAGCCCTGCGTTCCACCCCTAATTATTTCTCATTTGGACATCTCAGACTGGGAAATATCATTTTTTAAGGGTAGAAACGAGAGATGGTTCTGAAATGTATTTGGTTACAAGTAGGGATGCCCCCCGAAACCCGCCACAGTCTAGGTAATTCATGGGAAACACTGAGATGACGTCGACGCATTCTCCTACCGTGGAGATGACAAAGTTCATCAGTCCCATGATATTGTCCCCCCGTTTGGATGAACTTGGGAGTTTATCTGCCACACGTTAGCACTCGATAACGTAGCTAAAGCTAGCTAGGTTAGCTAACGCTAGTAAAGTTAATTTCTTGTTAGCTGTCCCTGCCTTTAGCTAAGCTACTAGCCGACATGGCTAGCCTGACTCGCCGACTGAATGTTCTAACACGCAACACTTTAACGTTCATCTTCACAGTGAGTCCATCTGCCGAACGTCCTCTTCGTCTTGGCGTAACCTAATCACTATACTTGGTATTGATAAGCTTACGGCACGCAGCGTTATTTCTTCTGCTCCGATGCACATTTGGTATTTCACGTTTTCAAAAGTAGGATGCTCTTGGCCAAGACGTCCACTCGCTGCCGTGGATAGTGCTGAAGAGACCCCGTACCTGTGGCTCCTCGTGGGTGGATAATACAGTTCCTCCACATCTCCGACTACCAGACAGACGCCAACCAGCTCCGCTTTGCCGGGCACAAAAGTAAACTGTACATTGAAACCAATAGCATATCTGCAGAGCCCGGAACAAGTCAGACACATTCACGTGTCTAATGTGAAATATATAAGCATGTAAGCAAAACTAGATTTTAGGTCTGTGATGGAAAGTGATTGTTAACATTCTATTTATTTAAATTTTTATAAAAAAATAATAATATATATATATTTTTTTGCGATGCCCTGTGCGACCGCACCTCTCGCACGCCCCTTGCGGCGGCCCTGGGTGTGATAACAATGTTGAAATTTTATTTAGAATTTAAACTTTAGTTTTACAACTGAAATGACATTTTTGTTATTACAGAGGGAGTAAGGTACCGATATCGATTCCCAGGTACTGGTACCGGTATCGGTTCAAATGTGAACGGTCCCCAACCCTAGTTGTAGGTGAAGAGGTATTCAGTATGGTTCTGACACTGGGTCTGTAGTAAACAGATGAGCATCACGTTCTGTTCAAGTAATGTAATTAATGTAACATGACATGGGTAATGTAACGTTATTGTAGCTAAGGGGCTACACAACCCTGACTGTATTTAAATGTTTAGATTAGACCACTACTAAAGAATATTAATTAGCCAGACAGTATAGGTACACAAAATGGCGGACACTCCATTAACTGCGAGGGGACAGTGATACAAGTTCAATAATCACTTTAATATTAATAGCCAAAACATACATAGCATATGAACTAGGGCTGCAACGATTAGTCGACATAATCGACGACGGCGATTATAAAAAATCGTCGACGAGAAATTGTTGCGTCGATTAGTCATTAAAAAAAAACGTTATTTAATCTTTGAGAGTGGCTTCTCAGGGTTCCAGACAACATCATAACATGATGATCCCATAGCAAATTTTGGACATTGAAAACATTGTTCCCCTGCAGGAGATGATGATCAGACTAGACACACGCACTCACACACAGCGATCAGAGTAAGACACACGCATACACACTCCTCTCACTCACACACAGCGATCAGAGTAAGACGCACACATACACACTCCTCTCACTCACACACAGCGATCAGAGTAAGACACACACACATACACACTCCTCTCACTCACACACCGTGATCAGAGTAAGACACACACACATTCACACTCCTCTCTCTCACACACAGCGATCAGAGTAAGACACACACACATTCACACTCCTCTCACTCACACACAGCGATCAGAGTAAGACGCACACATACACAGATTACACAGTACACACCTCTCACTCACACAGCGATCAGAGTAAGACACACACAAATTACACAGTACACACACTCCTCTCACTCACACAGCGATCAGAGTAAGACACACACACATTCACACTCCTCTCTCTCACACACAGCGATCAGAGTAAGACACACACACATTCACACTCCTCTCACTCACACACAGCGATCAGAGTAAGACACACACACATACACAAATTACACAGTACACACCTCTCACTCACACAGCGATCAGAGTAAGACACACACACAAATTACACTGTACACACACTCCTCTCACTCACACGGCGATCAGAGTAAGACACACACATACACACACGGACTCATCTCACACACAGCAAACAAAAGACCTAGAAGTCTGTCTGATCTGACTCATCCCCCTCTCCCCTTACAGCTGTTCCACGTCACCCTCCTGGTCCTGGACCAAGTTACAGCCCCATCAGCCGCGGTGCTGGGGGCAGATGCTGCTAGTTATTTATTTTTTATTATTATTTTTTTAGTTATTTAAAGTACACTTCCACTTTAATTTGTATTATTTAATTTATTTATCTTGTTATGAGTGATTGCTGTATTGTTCTTCAAATACATTTTCATTTAAAGTGGCTTAAGATCCAAATTCAAATGTTTCATGAGTCATTATTTTAATTTGCTATGGGATCATCATGTTATGATGTTGTTGTTTGGTCCTGACAAGAGTCTCAAAGTCTGGGGTGATGGTAGACGAGCAACTCTGAGGTCATGCTCAATGTCCTATGCTCTGTCTTCAGCTGGACCAGAGCTGAGAAGTCACTTTCACAAAGATAGGTAGTTTAAAAAAAAAAAAAAAAAATTATATCTTTTTTTGTTTTGTTTTTTTTGTTTACATAATTGGTTTTCGATTAGTCGACTAATCGAAAAAATAATCGACAGATTAGTCGACTACCAAATTAGTCATTAGTTGCAGCCCTAATATGAACACAGATCTCCAGTTACTACTATAATATCAATGCCACAATGTCCGAGGTAAGTATAATTCCTATACTACGGGTACCCGACCGTTGGAGCTCTGAATGGAGTGAGAAGAAGCGAGCAGCACAGGGAAAGCAAGATGGCGGGTGGAGACGGTAATTCTCTGGAGCTCCTACTCCAGAGAGCTGCAGACAAACTTGGGATAATCCTGTCGTCGCTGGTGAGGAGGGTCTCGTACGGACCGGATTCCTGTATTCCTAGCGCCCGATGGCAGGATTAATAGCTATTAGTCCAAAAGCCTGTTGGCATGGTTGATAGCTAGTTAGCCCTTGTGTACTTAGGCTAACCCGCATGAAGTCTTCAATAGGTAGTTAAATCCAGAACTCCGCTGGATTCAGCTATAAGTCTCTCAACGTTACTTCGCTCAAACAAGTCACTATACTGTGCCAATAGTGGCTCGACAATATTATGTGGTATCTAATTAGCTGTACAGCTCTCTGTCAAGATACGTTGCTTGCCGTCCTGTTACTGCTACCAAAACGTTTCTTCTATCTCACTCTCACACTCTGTCCGGGCATGTCCTAAGCACCCCGCGCATGCGCTCACGCTGTCTACGGCGTTAAGAGTGGAACATATACAAATAAGCGAATGATGAATACTGGTAGGTAAACAGATGACGTGAAAATATATATCTTATATATATAAACAATATATAAGTTATACAAAATAATAAACGCAGACTCTATGTGTTAATCTGGACCTTCAGGACAGTTATTATTTGAAAGAATGTAATCTTATTGCGCTCAATAGGGCGCAATAAATTACTTTGCTCGTTTGATGTCATACATCACTCTCCCAGCAGCTTTCTGTGGGGGGTAGGTGTGGAAGTAAGTAGTAGGCTGATTATAGTGATTTGTGCGTTGCCCTCCCTGCCACAGGTGATTTTATAAAAAAAAATTGCATACATTTTAAACAAAATAATGATGATCTAGGATAAATATAATTATTTAAAAAAAAATCCTGCCTCTGAATATCATAGTCCAATCAGCAGCAGTATCTAATTTTGTTCTAGAATGAATCTCAATCACTGACACTCCATGGCATTCTCTCTGGCTGCTGATCGCCCCTCAGTCCTCTTGTACATTCATGTGTTGGCATTTTCTTTTTCAAGCACCACAACCTCCAATGCATTTCTATGGGTTGTTTTAGTGCAAGCCCTTACGTGCGTTCATCATACGTAAGGCATACTAGGCCTGAGCGTGTGGCATTCATTTGTAATCACGCCAACCAGGAAATAACTAACGCTAATAGTTTTGACTTGTCGTCGTCTTAAATTGACAATCGCCAGATACATTCAGTGCTGTATCTAACTAAATGGATTTATAGAGACTAGGGATGCTCGATATTGGCTTTTTTACCGATACCGATATACCGATATTGTCCAACTATCAATTTCCGATACCGATATCAACCGATACCGATATATGCAGGGTCCCCCCCCCCCCCCCCCCCCCCCAAAAATGGAATAATTTCAGGTCATTAACATTACATATCTCTTGTTGTGGAATTAACACAACATTATGCATACTTTTGACAATAAATAAAATCAGAATTTGTTCTTACTTGCTTGCCTGGGTAAATAAAGGTTATAGAAATGTAAAAAAATTATTGTTTTTTGAAAACCGATACCGATATTTTCCGATATCACATTTTAATGCCAATATCGGCAGATAATATCGGACATCCCTAATGGAGACACATTTATGGAAAGTTCACGCCCGGCCCCAGACCACAAAGCTTCTCGAAGGGTTAGCGTGACACGTGGCGGCTCTTCCAATTCATACGCAATGTTCTACCGGCAGCAAAAAAAAGTGAGTCTCAGCCTCTGCGTTATGATAAGAAAATGTAATTGTAGTGCGGTCAGACCCGGGTATGGGTTGTCTTTTGCCTTTATTTTCTTCTGAGTGCTTTGTTTAGATTAGATTCACTTTATTGTCATTACACACAAATTTTGTACGTCCAACCAGGATGTGACAATCAACAATCGGTTGCAATAAAACACATGTAAAGTAAAGTGCAATGGTTGGCACAATGTGCGATGGTGAGGATAAAATAAATTATTTTAAATAAAAATCTACATAAACTATGGGCTATATATACAGTGAGGTGCAGTGGGCTAAGTAGTGTTTTGATTCAGTAGTCTGACAGCTGAGGGGAAGAAACTATTTGTTGTCCTGTTGGTTCTGCCTGGGAGGCTGCGAGTACCCCGGGTGAACAGTCCATGGTTGGGGTGAGAAGCATCTCTGATGATGTTCCGTGCTCTCCGTGAGAACCGCTTCTCGTAGACTGATGAGATGGGGTGAATGCATAGGGGAATAGGAGCGAGTGTTTTAATGCAACTGATCTCCATTTTGACGCAAATACATCAGAATCGTCATTTAGAAACGAGATCGCTCGCATAGATGTATGAATCAAGATCGCGTTTTTATCGTGCAGCCCTATTTGCAATTGAATATTTCAAAATCAAAATGCTTTACTAGTATCTAGGGCTGACCTTCGAATTTTTTTCGGCAATCGAAGCTTCGGGGCCGAGCTTCGATTTTAATTCGAAGCTTCGAATTTAAAAAAAAAAATCAATTTTTTTTTTTTTTTTTTTTTATCTTATGTTGTGGGACTTGTACAGCACTTTGGTAAACTTTGTTGTTTTTAAATGTGCTCTATAAATAAAGTGGATTGGATTAATGAATTAAGTAGCCCCTTTCGTGACTGTGACGCAGCCAACACGGCTGTGTGATTTAATTCAAGGTGGATCGCTGTTGTCGTTTGAACAACTTCAGATTTCATGGGAACTACCAATCCCCCAAATCAAGTATGTTTAAGATGAATGAAGTAAGATTTAGATTATTTGAAATATGGCCTGTGTAGACTAAACTATGCACAGAATTATGTCAGTCTACAAGGTCCGGATTCTACATGGTCCGGCAATGTAGACCTTGTAGACTCCACTACAGACCAATTATCAGTGAATGTTCATGCATTTTTAAGAAGGGCAACTTCCACAAAAAAACAAAGAACTCACCAAAACATCTCAGTAGCACCTTATCTAAATGTTCTATTTCATATATGGAGATTCATATTTATTTATGTATTGCATGCATTTCTACATTTTATTTCCTATTTAGTTTATTCATCCCAGTATCTTTCTTTCTTATGTGTGGAATTCTACAAGGCATTTACATTCACATTTACATTTAGTCATTTAGCTGACGCTTTTATCCAAAGCGACTTACAAGTTCTGTACGACAGGTCATCAGGAAGGGTACAACTCTTATCAGCTGAGTAACAATATTCATCAAAGTGTTGCGTGTTACAGTGTAGGTTAGTTTATTAGGACAAGTGCATGACAGTAAGGTTAGTTAGGGTTAGATTTTTTTTATTTTATTTTTTTTTATTTTATTTCAGATAATGGTTGAAGAAGTGCATCTTTAGTCGACGGCGAAAGATTGGACGGGATTCAGCTGTCCTAACTGGGGTGGGTAGTTCATTCCACCATTGTGGGGCAAGGACTGAGAATAGGCGTGTACTAGGTGGTGTATATGTGTTTGAGGATGATATCCTTCAAACAGGCAATAGTGATGATATAATTTGGGCAGTGCTGAGCTGGGTTCCTTTCCTCCAGTGTATTTGTCCCCCGGCCCCACCCAATGGCCCCATGCACACACACACACACCGAAGTAAAAAAAAAAAATTAAACGATTTTTTTGAAAGCAATTTTTTTTTTCTTTTTTTAACTTCGATTTTTTTTTTTATGTTCGAAGCTTGTGCCATCGAACGAAGCTTCGAAGTATTTAAGACAGCCCTACTAGTATCCTCAGGTCACATGGGTAGTTGCCTCTTTGACACTACCGGCACCTACTGAATAGGAGATGAGCCATGGAGTTTATTTATGTCTATAAATGCTGTGTAGTGTGGATGGCCACTGTACATGAGTAGGGTGAGTAAGCTACATGCCATTACTGCTTTTTATCTATTGACTCATAGCTACTTTATTATCTTGAAATAATATAACGGCGAACGGGTGCTATTTGCAGATTTTTAGCTCTGTGTTTGATACTGTTCGCCCTCACCTGCTTGTCCAGAAGCTTATGGGGATAAACCCCCCCAATAATCAAATGGGTCTATTCTCTTCTTACCAACAGGACACAACAAGTCGAGGTGAATTACGCACTCTCTGAGGTCAAATTCTGCAGCACCGGGGTGCCTCAAGGTGCGGTGAGCTCCCCTCTCCTATTTACACTGTACACCAGGGGTGCCCAACCTTTTTTGAACCAAGATCTACTTTTTAATTTGCCACCTAGCCGAGAGCTACCAGCCCAAATGTGCCCTACTCTCGGCTAGTATTAGTAGTAATAGTATTAGTAATACCCATTCAATATGCACATGACAGAAAATATTATATGGCATATAATATTTTCTGTCATGTGCATATTGAATGGGTATATAATATAATATGATATTTTATATATCATTGTAACAGTGTAGTGTAGGAATTACAAGAATGACAAGACTGTAACTGTAACTTCTCACGTTTATTTCACACTCTGCATATACACACTGACAACACACACACTCAATTCAATGGGCATGAGAAAACATATGTTTACAATACATTGCCAAAGCAAAAGTGGAACAATACAATCAAAACAAAAATGATATATGTACAATTAAAAGGGCATAGGAATGATGTGTAAACAGAGCTGTCACATTGCAAAGTGGAATACAATCAAAAAACAATTCCACAAAAAGGTCTGTCACTGATAGTTCTCCTTTATCCTTTTTTTTTTTTTTTTTATAAATTAAATGTCTCTACCTTTTGGTGAGAACGCTGGCACTGGGAAGAGGAAGCTAGTTTTTCAAAGTCTGGGTTGTAGGAGCAGGTTGCAAGCCTCAGGCAGTCCACAAGATGGTCATCGGTCATTGTGGTTCTGTACTTGGACTTGATGATCTTCATGTGAGAGAAAGCAGACTCACACAGGTAGGTTGATCCAAAAAAAGCTGTTAAGTTCATGGCACATCTCCTGAGGTTGGGGTACTTCTCAGGTAGCAGTAGCTCCCAGAACTCTGACTTCATCCCTTGTGTTGCCCTGGCTTTAATCTCAATGTCAGTTTGAAGTGTGAGGATCTCGTTCTCCACAGCAAGGCTGTCCAGATTAAACAGTGTGGCCACTTTGGATGTGATGTCATCCACATCTACAGTTCCAAATGGAAAACACATGTAGCTTGCAACAGGTTCAAGTATTGAAAAGTATGTGAAGCGCTTATCAAACTCTGACAAGATGCTTTGAACTTGCTCCTCCATAATGTGTGCAATCAAACTGTGCTGTGTCCTCACCCTGACGTTGAAGTTCTGCTTGCATGTGAGGAAAGTTGCGTAGGTCACTGTGTTGCAGCCTTCTCGCCCACATGGTGAGCTTGCTTTTAAAAGCATTCACTGAGCTGATCATGTTTATTACACATTTATCCTTTCCCTGCAGCTCTAAATTCAGGTTATTCAGCATGCCAGTGACATCGGTTATGAATGCCAAATTCAAAAGCCAGTTGTTGTCCTCTAGATGTGTATATTCGGCATGTTTAGCAAACTTGAGAAACTCTTTTAATTTCAGGCAGCAACTCGCTGAATCTCCAGAAATGTACCTCTGCTCAGCCACCTTACATCTGTGTGCAGCAGCAGGTCTGTGTGCTCTGCCCCCGTCTCCTCCATATGTGCACGAAATAGCCTCCTCTGTAGGCTCCTTGCCCTGACAGAGCACCACAACCTTTTTCAGTGTTTAGCATTGTTTCCTAGCTATGTAGACTTATATTAATAGGATCTATGTCTCTAATTCTCATATTGGCGCATTCTTCCAATTCTCCTCTCACAATATTCACCCCCACTGAACTGAGTCATCTGAAAATGTGCATATCTGTGATGTCGGAGGTTTCTCAGCTGCATAATAATGTGTCAGTTGATGTGTCAGTTGGCACCAGGCCACACAGTGGTTGGAGCCCAGCCTCAAAACGGCTTAAGATCTTGAGGTAGAAAAATGCTGTTTTTGAGTACTTGATTAGAAATACAAAACAATGATTAAAAAAAAAGAAACTTACAGAGGTGTTCTATAGACTCACAGGAATTGTGTAAAAGTGCCCAAATAGTGAAAGAAATAGTAAAATTAGTTTTTAACATAACCGACCGACAGTAAGTTTGGGTGAACTAATGGGATAACTGGGGTTGCAACAAAAGTGCAACTAGGGCTAAAAACACAATGAAATAAAATAATAATAATAATAAATAATATATCCTTCTTAGCAGACTTCTTAGCTTAACATCCCAGGGAACTAATGGGATAACTGGGGATGGTGTTTGCTCCTGACAAGAGTCTCAAAGTCTGGGGTGATGGTAGACAAAGCAACTCTGAGGTCATGCTCAATGTCCAATCTGTTCCTCTGCTTTGTCTTCAGCTGGACCAGAGCTGAGAAGCCACTTTCACAAAGATAGGTGGTGCACAAAAAAAAAAAAAAAAATTTTATACGACACATCGACGCAAAAATTCGGCGTTAACGAGTTTTTATGATTGACGCCGTCGATTATGTCGACTAATCGTTGCAGCCCTAATCAATACACAATAGGTTAAAAGTGCCATGATAGTTTTAACTTCTCGATTTGCTGAAGTCTATTCCAAGACGGTGACCATTTTGGAAAATCTGAATCATGGGAAGTGTAGTTTTTTTGCAGCCATTTTGTCGAGGGGATGCATAGCTGTGGATCAGCGTTGGAATTTTGCCGAACTACACTTCCTGGCAGATACTATGCAGATACTATGGGGGTTCAAAGTTCAGCGTTCTGAATGAATAATATCAATACCAGTAACTGTTATTATTCGGGATAATAAGCCACAAAATGTAACGTTTTTGACAAATATTGAAACACAGTTAGTTTCTTTTTCAAAAGTTTTTGACACGCCTCAGCTTCTGAGCTGAACGGTCGTGTTTTTGCGGACCTCCCAAACTTTCAAACTTTAGACTGTTTTCTTTATACGTTTTTCTTTTTCTTTCTTTCTACCACAATACACGGCCACTGATGGATCCATGGGACTTGGTAAAGCACTATGGACCCAACTATGACCACTGATAAAAACGTAACTACACTAGCGTTATAAGAGCTAAACATTGCTACCTACCATACAATGCATTGGTTTAGTGCACTTCCGGTTGCCACTGAGCGTAAATGTTTGTGCGGACCTGTTCTCCCAAACTGGTAAGCAAATGACTGTTTTTACGTTATTTTCATTTTTACGTTACTATTATTATTATTATTATTATTATAATTTTTTTTTAAACATTGATCTTAACTGATCACTGTGACTTTATTGCTTTTATCGTTATATATGCCTATAATTGTGTACAGCACTTTGAGCTACATGACATGTATGAAAGGTGCTTTATAAATACTTACTTACTTACTTACTCCTCCCTATTGTTAGCATGTAGCAACAATTATATCTGAAATTTGTTTCAAAATGGTTGCACTGTGGTGAAAATAAAAAGGTACAGTAAATTACAGTAGATATCATTATCTGTTCTTATGCACGCCTGGTGATACTAAATCCAAATTGAACTCGGGCATTTGAAAGATAATATATGTATATATATATAAATGTGCGAATTGGCTATAATAAGGTAATTTATAAGCATCATATTTTATATTCTATAATAATATTTCAAATTGCATTGGTCCGGATGGGAGAATTCAGTACTTTATTTACAGAACCTTCTGTTTAATCATCTTCCCTTTATTAATTTCCTTAGATCTTTTGTACACGTGATCTCAAGAAGGTACTGAACAAGATCAGTGGCAGTTTTTTAAGTTTGGTCATTATTATCATGGTGTTATTCACTGTCAAAGATTCAAAGAAAAATCATAATTCATATTCTCCTTTGTTTCATCACAATTTAAGCAAGCCTAGTAATAGACACAATATTTCTGACACTGTGAATACATTCCCTGAGGTCAATAGATGTACCTAGATACCAAGAATATGCAAATGGACCTTGTAGAAGTGGAGCAATATTCCATTTACCTAGGTATATATTGTAGGCGAAAATATTCCACGGGTGGAACAGGTTAAGAGGCAATATGGTGAGCAGCTCTTCTTTTGCGCTCATGTCGTCAAAGGCCATTCTAATGTAAATACAGAGCTGTGCCACATCTACCATATCAGTCGATTCATCGAACTGCAGGGAATAACACTCGCATGTATTAATGTCCCTCATGAGTTGTTCGTGAACATCTTCGGACATTTCCTCACAGCGCCGGGTCACAGTATTACGTGACAGCTGAAGGTCTTTGACAGCATCCATAATCTCTGTGTGATACTTGGAATCACCGAAGAGTGAATCGGCAGCCACAGTCCATGCCTCTTTTACACAGTCGCCGTCTTTGAAGGATTTTTTTCTTTTTAGCGAGAATGTGACTGACACGATAAGATGCAATTGTTGCAGCTTTTGCCTTGGTTTTGGGCTTCGTAAAAAAGTGGACTGTTGTCCACGACTCCCACTAGTGAAGACTTCATCTGCTGGAGTTCTGTTCTTCGTAGGACTGTTTTTGGAGGAAAATCCGCGTGGTGTTTCTTGTGCATCGTTGTATAATGCCGCTCCAAATTATGGAAATTATTTGTTTTTGGTCTTTTGGCTGCTCCGGTTCTGCTGGTGGTGGTCTTGCTTGCGGTGCTGACGCTGGTGCTATCCGGTAGCTCGCCGCCGAGTCCTGCCAAGCACACCGACGGTGCTGTCGGCACCAAGCTGATGGCGTTGGCGCTGCGCCCTGGCGGCGGCAGCTCATCGGCGGCGGCGTTGGCGCTGCTCCCTGGCGGCGCCAGCTCGTCGGAGGGTCCTGGCGCTGGCGGCAGCAAGGTCTTGCTGGCGTTGTTGAAAAGTAGCGTCCTCTGAATGAACCTCTTTTTTGCTGGTGGTGCTCCGTTCATCTTGCAGTTTCTTGAGTGACTCAAGGCTGGTCTCAGAGCCACGTTTATACTGTACCTGCCAGGTGATGGGCCCCGACCCCCACTCATGCCACTCCATGAAGACAAAGGCATCAATTTGCATCCCTATGTGTGAAGCTCGCTGTCCGGAATGTAGACGGTATCGATTGGCTCAGGCTGCCTGACTGCCTGTTATACACAGGACTGCTCGAATGTTTTTTGTCCTTTCCTCCAAATTAAATCAAATTAAATGATTTTCAAAAATAATCTTGTGGTCTACTTGAAATCAGCGCGTGATCTACCGGTCGATCGAGGTCGACTGGTTGGGCACCACTGCTGTACACCAATGAACCTAACAATCATGTCCTGACATTTTCAGATGACACTTATTCTAAGCTTATTGAAGGCTGACGACTGCCCCTCTACTTACTTTAAAGAGATTGACTCCTTTCAGGTCTGGTGTGAGAGACATCATCTCATTCTCAATACCATCAAAATCAAAGAGATGATCTATGACCCCAGAGAAGTGAGACTACATGACCCTGTGGTAATTGGCGACTGTGATATAGAGCAGGTTGCATCATATAAATACCTAGAAATCCACATGGATAATCGACTGAAATGGGATGTACATGTTGATGATCTGTGTTCCAAACTAGCCCAACGACTGCACTTCCTCCGTAGACTCAGACTGTTTGGTGTGAGCACAGCGATCATGACCACATTTTATAAAGCTGTCCTAGAAATCCTGATGAGATATGGGATGGCAGCGTGGTTTGGTACGCTCACATTACAGTGTAAGTCGAAGCTTGAAAGGCTAGTGACAGCAGCGATGAAGGTGACCGGAAACACCAAGTATCCGTCACTCCAATCTATCTTGGAGAAAGTAGTGGTCAGATAATCTTACAGGACCCTTCTCATATTCTTTATCTCGAATATGAAGTTCTTACCTCAGGGAGACTGTTCAGAGCAAGTAGATATAAGAGCAACCGCTACAAGCTCTCCTTCCTTCCTACATCCATCGCTCTCCTAAATAATACTAGAGGTCTATTCCTTTGAGGTGCCACCTAACAGTGGGCTGTTACCTCTTTCTATCTTGTTCCAGTCTTAATCTGTTGTAATTTAATTAGGGCAGGGTGCAATATGAAGCTTTTTGAAGCTTTTGAAATGAGTTGTACCATAATACATGTACTTTTGGCTATTTTTCTTTACATGGATTAGGCTAATTAGCTTTAACGATCCTGATTCCTGAGCCTATTTTATTCAAAAGGAAGATTTAATTGATTTAAATGTTTATAGCCTATATATATTTTTTATCGTATCTCCTGTGCTGGCACAAGCACTACCGTGTGTGCGTAAAGGAAGAATGGCTTATGAATGAACTTAAATCAACTATCCAGTTTGTTTTATAGTGTAACGTTTGGCTACTTGAAGGGGAGGGACATTGGACCCGTTGTTCCCGGTGGTCTGTCTGTCTATTATGAAATAACAATTTTGAGTTATTGAAGGTCCGTGCTGGTCTGGTCTATTATAAAATTACAATTGCATGTAATTGGAATTCAGATTCTTTTCGAACTGGGCGGGTCTTGGGTATCAAAATGTGGCACCGATTGATCTAACGTGAATCGGTACTTGGTAGTACCGACGTAATTCAGTCTATACCCTTAAAAGTACCGGGTTCGGTACCCATCCCTAGTAGGAATCCACACTACAAAGCATTTACAGACATAAACTTCATGGCTCATCTCCTACTCTGGGTATTCAGTAGGTGGTGTCAAAGAGGCAACTACCCATGTGATCTGAGGATACTAGTAAAATATTTTGAAATATTAAATTGCAAATAGAATCGATTGTTGTTGTTTTTTCTGGTAAAATAATCGTTTAGATTAATCAATAACAAAATAATCTTATTTTCGTAGGTGAAGAGGTATTCAGCATATTAGTAGGGTCATCTGTGGCACTTCCGTGACCGTGGAGAGCGAAGGTCCGTTTCTCAATGGATTTGTCATCTAGGAGGGTTAATAAACAAATTTAGCCTGGGTGTATTTTTTAAAAAGGCGGGGAAAATTCGTGAGAGACCAAAATCCAAAATGGCTGCTGTGGAAATGAACTTTTTAATGGTTTGACCTACAATGATGCACAATACATGGTTTCAGAGCTTATTTTGATCAAGAAATACATATTTGGTGTTTATATAATGATTTGACCTATTGTTGACCTTCAAATGCAAGATGGCTGCCAACGAAGAAAACAGCGAGCGTAACGGAGCTCACGCTAACGACACTAATAGCAAGAATACCGGAGCTCACGCTAACACTAGCGAAGCAAACAGCTGGCATGCCGGAGCTCACGCTAATGCTAGCGAAGCACACGCTAACGACGAGACGACGAGGAAAACAGAGCCACTAGCGACACGGCTGGCAAACACGACCCAGACCGAGTGAATAAGTAATAAGTAATTAAAAGTAATTTAGGACCTGCTCCGAGGTCATCAATTGGCACACATGCGATGCATGCATGCAATCCGTATCTGCGATTAACCCATCCCGTCGTCCTTCCCCCCCCAAGGGCAGCCGGGAGCAGACAGGCACAACGTGAGCTGCGCCAGGGGACCAATCCAAGTGCTCCTGTCCGTCTTCGTCAAGGACGCCACAGCGTTAGCGATCTTGTTGTTGTGCATGTTTTTCCATTGGGTTTATCTTATCGGGGGGGAAACCCTTGCGAGCACGGGGAGAACATGCAAACTCCACACAGAAAGGCCTGGGAGATACCCCACCTGGGTAACTGGCACCATGGAAACCTGGTCCCCAAGCGGGATTCGAACCCTGGACCTTCTTGCTGTGAGGCGACAGTGTTAACCACTACATCACCGTGCCGCTGAATGGCTAACAGCGAAGAGACTATCATGCGCCGAGAACGTCGCGGTAGCCAACGCCGAAGGTACGGGACCAGCGTTAACATGCCGGCTACTGAGAAGGCTAACGAGGCTTCACCAAGGCCACAGGACTGTGGAAAGAACCGGCAGACTAGGCCTAGCCCAAAAACAAACGGCCCCAAAACTGTTGGAAAGAAAAATGCTAACCTCACACAGAAAATAGACTGCATACTGATTGGAGATTCCATAACAAGGTATGTGGAGATGGCAAACACAGAAAATATCTGTCTAGACAATACAACTGTGAAAGAGCTAGCCGAAAAACTTCCAACACTAATCAGACCAGGAATAACAAAAATTGTCATTCACTCTGGATCGTTTGACATCCTGCGAAAGAAGACTGGCACAGAGACTTTGAAAGACGATTTCACACGTTTAATGAACACACTAGACAAACATCAGTCTGTGTACACAAACACTGATGTGTCCATCAGTGGACCAATTGCATGCTTTCGCAGAGGACAGGAAGCATTCAGTCGACTCCTAAATTTTAATTCATGGTTAGGGGCTGCATGTCTCGTACACGGCCTGAAATTCATTGACAACTTCAATGTTTTCTGGAATAACCCAGAACGTTTTCAAAGAAATGGCTTCTTCCCAAATCGCTTAGGTTCAAAGCTCTATCAGCAAACATGCGTCATGCCTTGATGGCCTCCAAGAATATTAAGCTCATACCAGCACGAGAGATAGTCATGAAGGACACAATCTCACCACGAAGTACAGCACAAGACGTCCCGTCCCCCCCCCCCCCCCCCCCATATCACACAAGGCCATCTCGTCTGATCAAATGTCCCCGAAAGCACAGTGCAGTCAGTACGGTACAGTATAGCACAATTACCATGCCATCTCTCAAAACATACAAGTAATCATAACTAGCCAATGGCATGGTGAAAAATATACGCCACCAATGCGTTTACCTGCTATTAACCTCAGGGCCATCACGGTCAAACCAAAGCAGACCTCCTCTAAAGAAGTCCAACAAATAAAATTAGCTTTCCTAAATGTCAGATCACTGAATAATAAAACATTCTTAGTAAATGATCTGATTAAAGAAAATAACTTAGATTGCATCTGCCTAGTAGAGACATGGCTAAATAATGACACAGCTACATCAATAATGATAGAAGCTTGTCCACCAGACTATAACTTTTTTCAAATACCCAGAAAAAATAAAAGGGGCGGAGGAGTTGCAGCAATCTTCTCCTCAAAACTCTTGTTTAGAATCACAGAACTAGGCGAGTTCATATCAATGGAATATCTTGCCATTGAACTAAAAACAGAATCAACTATTATTGTCACAATATACCGCCCGCCTAGACACTCACCAATATTTATACAGGAGCTCTCTGAACTGATCTCACTATGTGTTACCGGATATGATAAGGTGATCCTAAATGGAGACCTGAACATCCATTTTAATAAGAAAACAGACTCCAAAACTATGGAACTAAAAAATCTACTGGATAGCTTTGACCTAATACAGCATATAACAAATGCAACTCACCGGCTTGGGAATACACTAGACTTAGTTATAACAACAACTGGGCTAAGCATAACAAATATCTCAATAACTGAATTACCTCTCTCCGACCATCACTGTATATTTTTTGATACTCAAATAACCCTTACTAAAACAAAAAAAGAAATCATAGTTAAAAAGAGGCTCCTAAACGACAAAGCTGAATCAAAGTTCATTGATCTTATCAGACTACATGAACCACACAATCATGACAGCTCTCTAAATGAAATGGTAGAAAATCTCAATGATGCAATGTCATCTATATTAAATTCTGTCGCCCCATTAAAAACGAAAAAGAAGAGAACTAGAGCCTCGCCCTGGTTAAACTATAATACGGTCAACAAAGAAAAAAGGAAATGTCGTGCAGCGGAGCGAAAATGGAGAAAAACAAAAACCACCATATGCTGTGATATATACAAAGATGCTTTAACTGCTTATAATAAAACCATCCGCTTAGCAAGGAAAGATTACTTCTCTAAAATCATTACAGAAAATGCTGGAAACTCCAGAATCCTCTTTTCCACTATTAATGTACTACTCAACACTGCCCCTACACCTCCTCAGTCATCAACGGTTAAGTGTGAAGAACTTGCACTATTCTTTAACAACAAAATAACCTTGATCAGGGCCAGCATTACTCATGATGGAAATAAAGTTGATTGCGGCAAACCGTGCAATGTAACCATGAGAAGTTTCACATGCATCACATTAGATGTACTCGCAAAACTGTCTCAGAATGTAACTCCTCCACCTCAGACATTGACCCTATACCTACAGCTTTCTTCAAACGGGTATTTAATAGTGTTTCAAGCCCTGTGCTAGATATCATAAACACTTCCCTTAGGACTGGTATTTTCCCGGATGCCTTTAAAACAGCAGTTGTAAAGCCATTACTAAAAAAACCTAACTTGGATAGTAATGAAATGGCAAATTATCGTCCAATATCCAACCTACCATTCATTAGTAAAGTACTTGAAAAGATAGTTTCAGTTCAAATAAATTCCTTTCTTGAAGAAAACAACATCTTAGAAGAATTTCAGTCAGGATTCAGAAAATATCATAGCACTGAAACTGCCCTCACCAAAATAATCAGTGACCTCAGACTAAACTCTGACGAGAATAAGATCTCCATCCTTATCCTGTTAGATCTCAGTGCAGCATTTGATACAATCGATCACGATATTCTAATCGATCGTCTTGAAAACCATGTCGGTTTCTCAGACCATGTGCTGGGCTGGTTTAAAACATACATCAGAGGGAGGAAATTCTATGTTAAACTAGGAGATCACATGTCTGATATATACGACAACAACTATGGAGTTGCACAAGGGAGTTGCTTAGGTCCTTTACTCTTCTCCCTTTACATGTTACCGCTGGGTGATATCATCAGAGAACATAATGTAGATTTCCATAGCTATGCGGATGATACACAACTGTACATATCTGCTGAACCAAATGATACAGCGATTAGCTCCATTACAGACTGCTTACTGGCAATAAATAAATGGATGAGTAAGAACTTCCTGAAACTAAACGAGAACAAAACTGAAATTCTAATTATCGGCTCCAAAACTAAAAAAGAAACATTAATAAAGAACCTGGGGGGACTAACCCCTTGGATCAAATCTGAGGTCACTAGTCTTGGGGTTATCATAGATTCAGAACTGAACTTCAATTCTCATATTAGCAAAGTGACGAAAACATCGTTCTTCCATCTCAGAAATATAGCAAAAGTACGACCATTTATTAATCAGAACGATGCTGAGAAGCTAATTCATGCATTCATATCTAGCCGGTTAGACTACTGTAATGCACTTTTCACAGGTCTCCCTAAGAAAACCACATAGAGGCTTCAGCTAATCCAAAACTCTGCAGCCCGACTGCTAACTAGAACCAAAAGGAGAGAGCACATTAGTCCAGTCCTAGCCGCTTTACACTGGCTTCCTGTAACATTTAGAATTGACTTTAAGGTCCTTCTCCTTACATACAAAGCTCTAAATGGACAGGGACCTAGCTACATCGCCAACACTCTAATAAATTACACACCAGCAAGAACACTGCGATCATCAGCTGCTGGACTACTAGAGGCTCCCAGAAGCAGTCAAAAGAGGATCGGTAATGCAGCCTTTATCAACTATGCCCCAAAACTATGGAACAAACTACCCCAAAACATCAGGGAAGCCAACTCGCTAGACATCTTTAAAAGACAGCTTAAAACCTATCTCTTTGCTCAGGCATTTCACTGATAGATATCTGCTACCACCTAGTGGCAAGAGGAAACATCAGGGATATCCTGACACAACTTGTATTTATTCTTACCCTGCCTACTCTTTTACACTGCCTATCAAATTCATGTGTCGGTTATTGCACTTTTTACTTCTTACTGATGACTATTTTTAAACTGAATCATTTTAAACTATTCTTATTATTTGCTAGATCCAAATGTGAAACACTGATTATTTATGACTATTTTTAAACTGAATCATTTTATTCTTATTATTTGCTAGATCCAAATGTGAAACACTGTGATTATTTGTTCATGAATTACAGGAGTATTACTGAATAGAGAGCCTATTAGGATGCTAGATCCTAATGTGAAACACTGTGATTTGCCATATCTTGCTATGCTCGCTCATGCCTGTATTTTTTTATGTCCGTTCTATTTTATAATTTTTTGACTATTTTTAAACTGAATCATTTTAAACTATTTTTACTATTTGTGTTACTGAAAACTGTAAGCGGAGAGCCTATTGGGATGCTAGATCCTAATGTGAAACTGTGATTCTACCTGTCTATCTTTTTATGCTCGCTTATGCCTGTATTTTTTGCTGTTGTGAAGCACTTTGAACTGCAACCTCTGTATGAAAAGTGCTATACAAATAAAGTTATTATTATTATTATTTATTATAATTTTGAGCTCCAAAAGGGATTTCTTTCAAAATCGTCACAGAGCCTTCATATTGGGCTCTAATGAAAGCTCTTCTCATGATGAGTTGCGTTATGGACAGAGGGGATAGGTGGGTATCTTCCACCATACTCCATCCATCTGTGAAAGTCGGAGACATGATCACCCCTGTTTGCTTCAGCAGGGTGGGTTATTGGCCCCAGATGCTGTTTCCACAAGCACGGTCTGTGCGATGAATGGATTTACTTCAGTAGCACTGGTGCGATCAGCATTCGGTTCATATCGATACTCTTATTTTGAAAATCCTGTCGCGGGTCTCATTTCCGCCTAAGCGCAGCTCCAGCTATAATAACTATGGCTCCGGCAGCTAGCAACACTCGGTTCATTTCGATACTCTTATTTTGAAAATCCGTGGTGTCGTGACTAGGCTTGGGCGGTATGGCGGTATTATGGTATACCAGGGTATTTCGAGATCCCGCCGGTATGATTCTCAATACCGTGACGTCACAGACTGCTATTACACTGAGTTGATTGTAGTGCACAGCACGTGCCAGCAGAGGGTTACGTGGCTATCGTTCTGGGACTGGGAGCTAACGTTATAGTAGTACCTGGACGGTGCAGGGTAACTGGCTACCGTCCCGGGAGCTCACATTGATACCTGGATGGTGCTAACTAACTAGCTACCATCCCGGGAGCTCACGTTGATACCTGGATGGTGCTAACTAACCAGCTACCGTTCCGGGAGCTCACGTTGATACCTACTAACTGGCTACCGTTCTGTGATTTGTTTACTTCGAGGTTGAAGAAAGTGCACTTTCAGGTTGAAAGAACGGCCCCAATCTCAACGTGTTTCAATATAAGCGTTATGTATGGTGATACCGAGTATATTGCAAGGCTAGTGTGCTTATTCCGCGACCCAAAACAAATCCCTGCTGTTTTATTCCGCAACGGGTCAAATGCATATAACATTCTTTGCAATCCTCGCCATTCCTTTATGACCACGTCGTGTTTAAGACCGGAATTAACGTCCTGTTAGCATAAGCTAACAACAAGCTAAAACCCTGTTCAGAGCGACAGAACAGCAGAGTGGGGACTGGGAAGGAGGGGCATTCTCCCTTTTGTGTGTGTGCATTTGAAAATATATGATTAAGTCAGACGAGTATATTATATTGATGGTAAATGTACTGAGGGTGGACAGATGATGTTGATATTTAAACATAAAAAATACAATACATAATACATTTATGCATGATCATCATGCAACATAAAACAATAGCAGGAACGGTTTGGGAGAGGAAGGGGTTTTAGGTTGCGTGTTCCAAAAAAGATTTACTTAAAGTTTAAAGCTCAATATATCAAAACGTGGCACTTTATAGTGAACAGGTCTATTTGTATTAAAAACAATAAATAGTTTTTCATTTAAATGTCTGGAAGAGCTAATTTTTTTTTTCCAAATTATATTTGTTACCTTTTGAGTTTATCTAAATGTTACTGATTGTGTTAAATGGGCTTATATCATCTCATATCGATTGCAGGCACCTGCATTGTATCGTGGCAGATATCGGCAAATATCGTATCGTTGTCCAAAGAATCTATATCGTATCGTGATGAAACTGGTGATTCCCACCCCTAGTAGAGTCCATACACCCAACACCAAATCCCATAATTCCTTACACGTAACGTGTCTGGCTGTGTGACGTCAACTTGTCAGCATGAAAATGACAGCCAAACATGGCACTGCAACAAAATAACACAAATGCAATAGGCACATTCGTGACTGTTACAAATATAACACGTTTTATACTTGTGCTACAAGATTTTGGCCAGTGCTACAAAACTATCAACCTCTGTAGCACCAGTGATATGTGCAAAAAAAGTTAACGTACAGCCCTGACAAGGTTGTCTGACTGCTTTGTCTGACCTCTCACCCTAGACCTGTCCGGTTTGGTAAAACCTGCTAGGAGTTTCCTCCTACTGGCATAGCTCTCAGGGTTCACTGAGGTACTCAAGCTCCCTTACTACAACAAGGTGAACAGTCAAAAGGGAGGTGTTTTTTTTTCTTCTTTTTTTATATATTTTTTGTAACTGGTGCTTCAACAAATAGCACTCCAAAATAATAATTGATCAACTAGTAGCGTAATGTTCACATCACAATATTAAAAAATAAAGGAAATAAGGGTGGAGAAAAAAGGCTGGTAGAAAACACAAAATTCAGAGTACGGATGGATATAAAGTAAGCTAAGCAGACGCTATAACGTAACAACTTGTTGTTGATGGATGATGAGAACCGGAGACGGAATCACTATTCTTCATCAGAATCTGTTGATTCTCCACACTGACTCCATTCATCATCACTGCTACTCTCATCTGAGCAGTCATGAGATGTGAGCTGCTGGGGCAAGGGGGGAAGGGTATGACGCACTGGCCGGCACCTCCCATTCACTAGTTCCCAGCCATGACCAATGGGGGAAGGATTTTCTTGAAGGTTGTAATGGAGCTGGCAATATGTAATGTAGTTTGTCCTTTCCACATGAAGATCCAAGGAGTGCTCATCAGGTGGGAGACGAATCGTACACTTCTTCAATTTGTGCCACTTGGAAGCTCTGGCCTGGCCACATGTAACATCTGCACTCTCAGCGTAAACAATTGAGAGGACAATTGCTTTCATATCTGCTCTTACTTCATCTTTCAACTCCAGACTCTCACCCACACGTCCCAGGAGCTCTCTTGCCTCAGGAACAACCATCACCTTCTCCAACACCTTCTTCTCTCCATGCCCATGGAAGCCTGAGGTGTGGTCACTGCCAGTGATCACATGGAGAGGTATGATGATGTCTGCAACCTCTTCAGAGAGCATTGCACGGCAGTTGATAAATGCATTCTTGCGCTTGATCAGCAGATCACCTCTGATTTGTTGTGAGACATAAGCTGCTTGGACAAACACGTCTGTGTCTCCGCAGTCTAGAACAACAGGTCCAGTGTAGTTGGTGGTCCTCACCTTTGCATAGGCGGAGAGCAGCATTGTATCTGCCGCTGGGTGTTTGAAGACATATAGTCTCCATTAGGCACGCCAGTGCTGAGGTTGGTTGACACTTCTCCCTCACAGTATATGATATCACCCTCCTGTTCTTTCACACGTTTTTGCAATCTGACCTTGTTTCCTGAGTTGACCATGAGTTCACTGGATTCAGCAGCACCTGGGAACCTGTCTTCGGGTTTTGGGAAAACATTTGGGACGTGTGGATCACAGTAAGCTGTCTGTAGAGCCTCTTGAGTTTCAGTCAGTGCATTCCGCAGAATGTTGAGGTTCTCCTTGATGTCTTCCGATAGTTCTTGTGCTCAGGCATCTTGACAGTTGATTTTGGATAAGAACCTGTAGTGGAATAATTATGATCGAATATCAATTAATATGCTTGCTATACACACCTAAAGAACACATTGGCCTTGACACTAAATACACTGTCTGCCGTCATGACATCCTGTGTTTATCTTATTGATATGCCCATGATAACCCCATTGTACAACGTAGCAGGCCTGTCTGTGACCAAGGTCTGTTTTATATTCACATGTTAAACACATAATCACCTTTGTTTCCAAAAGGCCTGATATATGTCCCAAGAGTTTCAAACTGATGACACAAGACTCGCATTGCGACACAAAGGAGACAATTGACCCCTCTGTGAGACTCACAAGGCAGACACTTGACCTTCTTACAATCTCTGCCAGGCAGAAGCATTCTACGAAACCCGCTGACTATAAGTGTTTTTACGACCCTCCAACTGTCAAGTTCATAGCTTTCACATTTGGGCCACCTTCACTTACTGAAAACACACACACATAGACACACACACACATAGACACGCACACACATGCACACACATGCATGTGCACGACAATTGACCCTTATGCGATCTCTGACAAACAGGGACTTCCTCTATGAAACTAACTGACTACAAGTGTTTTACGGCATGTCAACTGTCTCAAGTTCACAGGTCAAGCGATGTTGCGAGACAATGCAACACCTCACTTCCTGAAAACACACACACACGCGCCCACGCATATGCAAGCACACACACATAGTCGTGCACACACGCACATACATACACAAGCACACACATGCACGTGTAAGCATAACACACACACACACACACTTTCACTTCCTGAAGTCACACTCACACACACACACTGACGGAGAATACTATATAAACCCTGAAACTCCATCTATCGAGGCACATGTTGGCATCTTGTTTTGCTTTGCTGTCAGTGTGTGTCCAGTCATGTGTGGCTGCCCAAATTAAACCCAACGAACGTCCATTTGTTTCCGTGTTAATCTTTATTTCAACAGCTACACTAGGCCTGCCGCGATAAGCAATAAATCGATTAATTGCCGCGATAATTAAAAGTAATGCAATGATTTTGACGGGCGCGATTAATTGCTATTTGCGCCTTGTCAGTCACTGTCCGTGTGGGGGGCCGCTGGCCATACTACAGAGCACAGCTCCGTGGGGCAGTAGCAACGCCACATATAGTTTAACTACATTTCTCAATGGTGTTGCTCCTTTTAACCAAGTAGCGTTATTTATAGTGTAACGTTAGCTATTTTTAGACCCAAGTAGTTACTCGCTACTGCCCGGAGAAACTGGACTGCTAAATAAAGATGAAAGATCGAGTGTTGATTCTCATTCAAAGCTAACAACATTAGCTAACAAACGAAATACAACGTATAGCATAGCTACAACACAGAATAACGTTAATACAATTACATGCATCATTGTTTACAATGAACGGGTGGGGCTAGTCAAAGGACTGGACACGGGGACAAGTTAAACATGAATTCATTTATTATAACGTAGTAGGTAGTTTCGAGTCGTGCTGCAGTGCCTACGCGCCACAGCTATTCTATTATATACTGCTTTGACGCTTCCTCCTCATCGTTGATTGCCTGTAGTAGCTGCATCTAACGTTAGTAGCTAACGTTAAAACTAACCTAAAGTTAGTTGTTCACCAACAATCTCAATATTTGTTTTATCATTAGCTCAAAAACACAACCGGACGAGACAAGTTGGCCGCTCATAGGTGGCGGTGCCGCTAGGATAATAACAACAGTACTTCCGGTCCGGTCGGTGGGCTTCAAAATAAAAGTCTAAACACCGGAAAAGACGGAGCGGTGGGCTTCAAAATAAAAGTTTTGGGAAATAAATTTCTCAAAAAAAAATTCTCTAACCGGTCGCAATAATATCGCTTATCGCGATATTTTCGGGGGCAATTAATCGCCCAGCAAAATGTGTTATCGTGGCAGGCCTAAGCTACACTTAAATTTCCAATACAAACCTCAAGAGCAGGATGCACCGCACTCCCCGTCTGTAGTGCTTTCCTCCTAGTGCTTGGTCTACCGACCCCTCCACTACTACCCCTGCTGTAACCAGAGTGTCTGCCATTCCAGAGCTCTTGAATCTCTTGTAGATGGCATAGATGTAGGACATCAGCTGGTGGAAAGCTCCGAGGATTGGGATGATGTCCTTGAACATTTCTGGATTATCCGCCTTGAGCTGAGTGATCGTCTTGTAGGTGGGCAGGTCACCAACAAGAAAGAATGGAATATTCTTCAGCCGCATGGCCTCCACATGTTTCACCATGATGTCATTCACCACTGACTTGCTTGGAGGTTCATTGTATGTTGTGTGGTAGTAAGGCTTGCTCTTGTTGGGTGGTGGATGACAGCAGGACTGGGCACCACTGTATCCTGGAACTCTCTGCTCTTCAGGTGGTGGTCTTGTACCATGATTGTCTACACGAGACAGTGCATGTATCACAGAGCGAGCACGCTGCGGAGCTGACCCATCCACTGGTGAATCTACCCTGGGACGAGCAGGTGGCTCACTCTTGCTACCAGGGGGGCATCTATACTGGCAAACCTTTGTCAGTTCTGCACACTTCTGCTTTAGCTGTGCAGAGATTTCCTTCTTCTTGGTGAGAGTTTCAGCAGTCTCTTTGCCTGGTTTCTTTTCATAGCTCTCTGGCTGCATGTACATGACATTTGTTCGATGGGCTCCTGTAGAGTCACCTGTCATAGTGTCAATCTTGAAGTCGTCATTGTCGATGATCACGATAGCTGGCTTGCTGTCTGCGATCTCCTGTGGGCAGGTTGCTGATGCCTCCATATCCATCAAAGCCCAGTGGTCATAGAGGAGCAGTGTATCTGCATAGCTGATGCAGACACCACTCTTGTGCAGAGTGTCTATTAGATATTTACTCCTTGTCATGCCATGGACATTTACGCCTATGCATAGCATCATCTGTCTTTTTGTATTTTATTATTTTTTAAACAAACATATAAACAAACATGACAACACACGATAAGATATACAAGCATTAATTGTCAGGGCACATCCAATGAGATCACATTTTAGTTAGTTGTCTTATATAAGATATACCCCTAATACCTGTTATCTAAAAAACCTACACACATATGCTCCAGCTCGAACCCCCCCCTCCCGGACCCCACCTTGAGAAGTACCTCCACTATCCCTCGCACCTAACCAGACACTACCATTATAAGCTAGCTTTTATTCTCTCCACCACTTCTACCCACATTGACATTTTGGATTCATTGAGACCCAGAATTCTTGCTGTAGATATTTCATGGTAAATTACATCGAGATATGTAAGAAACCAAACTTTACGGCAAATTTTTTCCGGTTGAAACCAGCGTGATGCGATCAGCTTTTTAGCTACTGTGATACCCGATAAAACCAATCTCTTTAGCTGTGGATTCACTGCAAACTCAAAAACATCATTCAATAATAATACCGAGGGGTGTACAGGTATATTCCAAGATACGAGTTTTGATATTTGTTGGGTCACATCTTTCCAGAATGCCTTAACTGGTGAGCAGTCCCAATACATGTGCATAAATGTCCCTTCGTCCCCATTTGTACATTTGGAGTCTTGTTTAAGCCCCATTCGGCACAGTCTTATAGGAGTCAAGTATGTCCTGTGAATATAGTTAAGATTGATTTGTTGATGATCCGGGTTCCTTGATGTAAGTCGGACATTTGCCCAGGCTCCTTGCCATCAAAGTCATTTTCCAGGTCTGGTATATCCCTCCTCCAGACAGAGTCTAGTTGGAGGGTTTCACACGAGGACGTTAGTAATTGATGATAAATTCTGAAACAAAACCTCTCGATGTCTCTCTTTCGTAGAAGAATTTGTGGTATCTGTGGTGTTCAATTGGTCTGTCTAATGGAACACCGTGAGACTTCAAACATAGCTGTAACTGTTTGTAAAAAAGCCATGTGGACTTGGTGAGATTACATTTTTTGCGTATTTCTTTATCACTACAAAAACCCTGTTTGTTAAAAACATCCCCTAATGAGTGTATGCCTTGCTCTTCCCATATAGGGAATCTTATAGGTCGTTTTCCAATTAAGAGTGCATTGTTATTGAATAAGGGAGTATGATTTAGGGCTGGGCGATATGACGATATTATATAAATATCGGGTACAGTTCATTAACGATACACTTTTTCAACGTATCGTGGATATCGTGATGTTTTGCCCAAGAGGATTGTGTCACGTCAATCTGTCCACACGTTACTCGTTCATATCTCAGCCTGTGCTGAGATATGCCCATTCCGCGGTCTGTTAATAAAGTTTTCAATCAGACAGATGTATGGAAAGGCTTTTATTATAACATTCGTTGTAGTAAAATCATTATGCCTCATTTAGTCATCCTGTGAAGCACTGGTCTCCTACTCGACGGCCGCGGGGAGCTAACGTTAGTAGCTTTGTTGATGTTCAGCACACGGGACATTCAGGAAGTCAAAAACTAATAACGCTTGCCGATTGGTGCTAAGAATAGCAGGGCGGGTGCAAGCGGTGTGACGTCATTGGCAGACTCGACTGTCGATCAAAATGATTATGTTTCCGTCAGAATGAATGAATGAAAACTGTATTAAAAGGTTGCAGAATGGGTACAATACAGTACAGGAGGATGAAGACCAGAAAAAGACTTTCGGCTTTTTTACATAAGGGTCCTCCATTTTCAATTCATCAAAACATTTAGAGACATACATATATACAGTAGTTTCATAAAAATGCTAAAATGCTATTTATTGATTGATTGATTTAAAACGTTAACATATTGCAGAATCGGTACAGTACAGCTCAATACATACAATTGTTAAGGGGATGCAGACCAGAGAAAGACTTTAGTCTTGTTTACATCACGGTCCCCCATTTTCAATTCATCATATTTCATATCTAAATCATATAATATCTCATATGCAATATATAATCTAATAATCTAAATCTAATATAAAAATGCTAAATGCATGGGTATTTTATTTTGTCTTTAATGTTAGCTTGCAAACTCAAATACTGTCTTGGTAAGCCTCATAATGAATTGTTTGGGGTAAAAAAGAAAAACATCGTGATGTGTATCGTGTATCGCCGAAAGGTCAGAAAATATCGTGATATCATATTTAGGCCATATCGCCCAGCCCTAGTATGATTGTGCCATTTTTGTGGGTTAGGATTTTTTTTTTGTGATTCACGCCATATCCGGATCGCATGAGTAATTATGGGGCCAAATTTTCGTTCAGTGCTTGATTGGTAGTTTAGTGTATGCTATGTCCTTCAGTCTATGTGGGGCTACTATGTTTTCTTCTAATTTTCTCCAGGATACTAATGCTTGGGGGTCAAACCATGTTGTCAATGGACTTAATGTGTACGCCTTAAAATATAGGAAAAAATCTGGAAATGCCATGCCACCATCTGCTTTATTTCTCTGTGCGGTGGATCTTTTGTCTTGAAGACTGTGTGGTGGATATGCTTCATCCAACAGGCATAGTGGTACATTATATAATTTGCGTAAGGATCTGACAGTGCTGTCGTTGACTCAATTAGTCGTGTGGGACAATCCCTGAGCTCATCTTCTATGAGGATTGTGTGGCGCTTGAAGGAGCGCCATGCTGACGGTGTGCTTTGGTGACGGTCCCTCTGCCTCTTCATCACATAAAGCACTCTGAGCAGGCATTTCAGATCTTTAACACTGAGCATTTTTACTTTCGTTGTCTTTGTGTCACCTGGCTTGCTTAAGCACAGGTGTACAATATAATATTCCCACACAAACCGAGACATTCCCACACAAACATAGATACATTGTATCATCTTGTGAGGGGCTGCGAGAGTGGCATAACAAATCGCAGCAACACTAATAAATAACCACGGTTTGGATTCCTGTCAAGTTCATTCTGATATATTGATTTATTTCCATAATACAGTTCTAAAACCCACAAAGCAGTTTACTCAATAAAGTGTCTTCATATATTAGCCTGTTATAGTCAGATTGCATAAATATTTACCCATTTTCTTCAATATGGGGAACAGCATGAATGAATATAATCCTATTTTCGATTGAATAAATGGGTATATTGTGTCTTGGGGCTATATGGGGACATATAAAATAAGGTTTGATATGGGGACTGGTTATGATAAGTTACTAATGAAGTACAAAACTGGATAATAATCCTTATTTTTTTGGGGTGGTTGGTACTGAGCAGTGTTCATTTTGGTAGCTATTTTCATTTTAGTTTTAGTCTGTCATGTGTCAAGTGCTCCTTTTTCATTTTCATATTTAGTCATCTTCATTTATTTTTCGTTTAGTCAGTTTTAGTCAACTAAATGTCTGAGCATTTTAGTCTTAGTCAGTTTTTGTCTCAATTTTGTCTTTTTTGTTTTAGTCTAGATTTAGTCGACGAAAACGGATGACATTTTTGTCTATTTTTAGTTAATGGAAAAAAAAATTGTCAGAAATAGTCGACATGGAAAATTTTCTGATTTAAATTGCGTATTTATTTTTTAACCTAGGGGAATCTGAGTCGGCGGCATAAGTGATACACAGGAAGTATATATGTTGGTGTAGACATGGTCCAATGTATTATTGCTCCTACAGTATATGTTGGTGTAGACATGGTCCAATGTATTGTTGCTCCTACAGTATATGTTGGTGTAGACATGGTCCAATGTATGCATCAAAGAGCATTACAGATGTGGTGATGTTGTCTCTGACCAGAGAGACGACGCTGAACTCTGTCTGTCTTCTGTTTGCTGTGTCTTTCCTTTCTCTGCCATGTCTGTCCTCTCTCTGCAGTGTCTGTCCTCTCGGTCATGTCTGTCCTCTCTCGCTCTGCTGTGTCTGGCAGCAGTTTATTCTATAACAGGATACTGTAAACTAAGTAAACAGAACACACAGTAGTAGTGGTGCACCGATGTGAAAATTGTGGCCGATACCGATAACCGATATTAATATTGCTGTTCTGGCCGATACCGATATTTACCGATGTCGATATCTCTGTATAGAAAACACTTTTTTATGATAATCAAATAAAGAGCTATTTTCCAAAACGCATAATTTTTTTACTTTTGTAACTTATTTTCAGAAATGACTGATATTTTGAAACTATTTAAGGCCAAAACATGTAAAAGAATAATATCGGTCCTATCTTGATATCGGTCCGATACCGATGTGTAAAAAAACGGCCATATCGGCCGATATTATATCGGCGGCCGATATATCGTGCATCACTACACAGTAGTACTAGTAGTAGTACACACTGATTGCAATCTGCTTGCATAAAAACATTATATAAAATCACATTCTGAGGTCAGTGTTAAAGTGCCACATGGTCTAGGTCTGGTTAGGGTAACTTAGGGGTAGTTAAGCATTCATTATAATTTATTATTTTTATTTAGATAGATGGATGTAAAGGGCTAGACCAACTCTTAAACCCCTATCCGGACCTAGACCACCTCTAAGTCACAACCCTAACTTAGGGGGTTAAAGTTAGAGGTGGCCTAGGTCTGGTTAGGGGTTAGAGTTAGAGGTGGTCTAGGTCTGGTTATACTGATCCAATACCAGTGCATACATAAAAAAATATATATATATATTATATAAATTATAAAACCTTTTTTTCTTTTTTTACAGCTACTGTTTTATATACTATTTTTTAGTAATAACTAGAAAGTAATGGTATTTATTCAACAGGTGATTGTATAGATTAGTATTAGTATCATTAAAAGTTCTATGCTCAACTATGCTTCACCCACGGAATGGTTGTTGTTGGCACGTTGGTTCCACACGGACATTATACGTTGTTGCGCACTTCCTATCCAGGCTGCTCCATTTAGGTTGGCTACTGTAGTAGCAGAGGCTCTCTGTTGTGATTTTTAATGCAAAATAAATATTCAACATTCTCTTTTGAGACTCTGCCTCAGACTCTTATCATTTGGCACTAAAAGCTAAACATTGTCACCGGTATGGCTGTCCGCAACATGTCATTAATTGTGTGCGAGAGGTCGATCAGTTAGCCACATTAGCGTGAGCTAGCTTAGCCACTAGCTAACGCGGGCTAGATGGAAATACAAACATTGTAACGTAACGTTACTGGTGAAAAAGTTATTTACCTTGGAATACTCCTTTGCCAACTTGCTGTACTTTCCTTGCAGGTCTGCAGCTGGATTATGAATAGTCCCAACTTTAGCCAAGGTAACGTTAAGCTAAAACTAGCTTTTCAAATAGCTCCAGCTAATGCTAATAACATAGCTCCCCGTCACACTGCTCTACTCGGGACGATGGCATTAAGAAAAGTTATATTATTTTGTCTCGTCTTGTTTTAGTCAACTTCCCACCCGCTAACTCTGCCAATTGAGTTAGTATGACGGCTGCCGGATTCGAACCCGGTGTCTCTTGCGTTGGTGACGAGCGCAATGTCCGCTGCGTCACCCAGCCGCCATTGCTAAAAAGCTATTTATAATTTTTGGCTGGTAAAAAATCTGCCTGGCTGGTAGTTTCTTTTAAATCTATCAGCCACCTTGGCTGGTAAGCCAAAACGTTTATTTGATTCCCTGTATATATATATCGTTACAGATATATGAAATCTTCCATAGCGTGATATAAGGTTTGATCCATAAGGTGACACTTAAATCTGTCATAACCTGAGACTAAAGGGGCTTTAGTCCCGGACTAAATTTAAACTGACCTTAATTAACCATAGCCATGATGTAACCACTCCTGCTCCAGAAACTGTTGACTAACTGGTGCTTGAAACAAAGTGGTTTAAGTCTAGAACTGTAGACCACTCTGGACTACACTGTTCTTAAACGATAAAACCCAGCTACATGCCATTATAAACCTCTTGCATGGAAATTAAACCTGAATAAAATCACCAAATCTCTCCTTCCTCTGACACTCTTCTCCATCCAGATAGCTGTCCTGTCAGGCCTGGGAAGAAAACAAGAGACTTGGATGGAAGAAAAGGTCTCTGCTGTGTGGAAAAAGCTTCAGTTCAAAGATGAATCTCAATAAACGCCAACCCATTCACACAGGAGAGAAACTCTATTCCTGTGACCAGTGTGGGAAGAGCTTTATTCGGCGAGTTGATCTGCAAAGACACCAGATAATTCACACAGGAGAGAAGCCCTACTCCTGTGACCAGTGTGGGAAGAGCTTTAGTCTTCAACATCATCTGCAATCACACCAGAGAATTCACACAGGAGAGAAGCCCTACTCGTGTGACCAGTGTGGGAAGATCTTTAGTCAACTGAGTACTCTGCGCAAACACCAGAGAACTCACACAGGAGAGAAGCCCTACTCCTGTGACCAGTGTGGGAAGAGCTTTAGTCGACTGGAGAGTCTGAAATCACACCAGATGATTCACACCGGATGGAAGCCCTACTTTTGTGACCAGTGTGATAAGAGCTTTAGTCAACTGTCTCATCTTAAATCACACCAGAGAATTCACACAGGAGAAAAGCCCTACTCCTGTGACCAGTGTGAGAAGAGCTTTAGTCAACTGTCTCATCTTAAATCACACCAGATAATTCACACAGGAGAGAAGCCCTACTCCTGTGACCAGTGTGAGAAGAGCTTTAGTCGACTGGATAATATGAAATCACACCAGAGAATTCACACAGGATGGAAGCCCTACTTCTGTGACCAGTGTGAGAAGAGCTTTACTCATCTGAGTAATCTGAAATCACACCAGAGAATTCACACAGGATCGAAGCCCTACTTCTGTGACCAGTGTGAGAAGAGCTTTAATCAACTGAGTAATCTGAAATCACACCAGAGAATTCACACAGGAGACAAGTAGTAATATTTGACCGTTCTTTTGAAGTGGTAAAACTACTACCAAGAGCTTTTGACCTGCACAGAAGCCTCTGTGAGAGAGAATCAGTACTAGCATAGACACAGTTTTCATTGACCACAACAGTTGTGTTCTGTCGCTCTGAGAAGTGAGACAGACAGTGTGGATGTTCGTGGGACAATATGTCATTGGTGAACACACATTGTTCTAGTGTTTTAAAATACTGGGATCATAGGAACCTTCTGACCTCACTATGGGGTGACCAGCCAAAAGCCAAGCTAGTTATTAACAAACATGTTAACGTCGTGTACACACTGGAGGGGAAAACTGCTTCTGGTATGGACTTATATTTTGATGTGGACACTAGTGATGCATTGAACTAATGTCACACATATTGTCAACATTCCTAGTTGGCAAGGAAGTTGCCTAGGACCTTTTCTCTTCTCTGTATTTACTAATGACCTATCTTGGGCTACCAAATGTGCTACAACAGTTCTTTATGCAGATGATTCGACATTGTATTACGTTGCACCATCATGCAATGTACTTAAAGCCCAACTTGCAGGTTAAACCCTACTCTGCAATTATGGGTAGTTTACATCATTGGTATCTAATTTAATTATTTTTTTTCCATTTGACGCCAGAAATTTCACTCAGAAATGGTTAAAAAGGTCTACGCACGAATAACATGCACAAGCAAATCTAAAAGCTTATCAGACTCTAGCACGGCCGTGACGTCACTTCAGGAAACGTATGCCTTATGCCTGTCCGGTCATAGTACTACTGGATAATTGGCGCTGGCTAACGTTAGCATTATGTCTACTGTCGTGAACCATTTTAGATCGGGGCATGTAGAGGAGTTTGGGGAACGAGTAAAATCATGTGCAGGTCCTCTTCTCAGACCTGTGTGGCAAAGCACTGCACACACATCATGCAAGCTACACGTCGCTGCATGTTGATCAATGGTGGCCCACTCGGTGCATCACAGTGGGCTACTATTGTGCTAACAACGTGCCGCGGCGTCCGGCTTGTCGGCCGGCATGAGTGCCCGATTTTGGGTGGTTCTCTCCTCTTTGTGTGCCCCCGTCCTCGCGGGTGTCCTGCCGGGGAGCTTGTGGACGCGACAACAGCGGCGGCCGTAGGGTGTTTGAGCCTGTAGCGTTAGTTAGCTCATAGCTATCGTGTACCACTAGCCTTTACGGGCTCGAGCACCCTACGGCTGCCGCCGTTGTCGCGTCCATGGGCTCCCCGGCAGGGTACCTGTGGGGACGGGTGTACAGAGAGGAGAGAACCATTTTGGGTCGGGCGTTCATGCCGGACGTCGGGATATGTTGTTAGCACAATAGCTACCAAGCTAAGCTATGTTAGCTTCTAACGGTGTATACACTATGTACAACGACACAATGATTTACATTATTACAAATATGGTAACGTGGTTGTGGCTTTTACAAATAGTGGTTAGCTTTAGAGATGGATGGCTATGATCACGGAGCAATAGTGTTGTTAGGTGAAACGGATACATTTTCATTCGGCTAGTAGTAGCAAGGCTCTCTGCCTGCAGTGCCTGCCACTAGCTGTGTGTGACTCTCAGAGCCCCCTGGTGAGCCCCCTGGTGCCCTGCACCTGTTGTGACGACATCATTTCGATTACACGCGCACGTTATGAACCATTGATTAAAATATCCACGTGCGTGGTGATTGTGTTGGGCAGACAAAATGTTTGATAAAAACGCTAAAACTGGGTCAATTTCAATAAATTTGTTCCTTCTTCATGAAAGTCACCGTTGGCCTAGTCCACATTGTTTATTGAACAAAAATACAACATGCAAGTTGGCCTTTAATTAAGTTTTGAGCAGAGAACTTAAAGTTGTGCATGACTGGGCAGGGTTCCCACGGTACCTGGAAAACATGGAATTAATTTTTTCATTTTCCAAGTATGGAAAAGTCATGGAAACTGAGCAAAAGTGAACACTTACATGGAAATAGAAACAGTTGTCCTGGAAAATTGTATTGGATGATGTGTAAAATAGTAATAAAATGAAACGATTGAGCACAAAATTAAGATGAGTTTATAAAAACCCTTTACATGTGAACAGCGTTTACTGTAGATATAAATGGATGATCCCATGTTGTAGAGCATGCTCTTGGCATCCTATATTGGATGTTGGAATTTGATGCAGGTAACTTGGTGATATGGACTTTAAAAGTATAGTTTCGGATTGGTGGACTTCAGGAATAATAACGTTACTCGCGATCTCAATAGAAGGGTCAAATACATGCATTTCCCAGCCAACACGGGAGCCTTGACATCTACAGTGAAACTTCTTATGCCAGTTTATCGTCAAATGTAAGTACTATAGCTGTGTTTTAACTGTGTGGTAAACCTGGGTTTATCAACGTTAGTTAGTAAGCAGTGAAATCTTGCTAACTAGCTAGCAACTTGAGTTTGTTTTAAATTTGGATTTTGTTAATGATGCAAGCACATGGAGTGCAATCTTGCTAGCCAACATTCAGTTTGCTAACTAACTAGCTACTAGCTAGTGTTGGCTAGCTTGCATTGCTAGCTAACTACCAATACATTTTCACATTAGGCTGTGACATTACTTCTATACTAGTTGACATGAATAGTCTAGTCTTGATACATTTTGTAACATTCATTGTTATATCTACTTTTAGCTATTTTGTGATTTTTCGTTTTTTTCTTAAAAAAGATTATACTACTAAATAGGAATATTTGGTGTGAGACATTTTTGAAAAATCATTGATCATGCCTAAACTGATTCTATACATCTATACTGTTAAGCTAAGCTTACTAGTGGGGTTGCTGTACTGAGGAACCACAGGGGAACCAGCCTTATGTTTTCCCTTTTAGGTTCATTAGTTTGATTTACAAAAGATTTACAGAGTAAGAGTAGGCATACTACCCCTTCTACGTAAGACTCATAATCTAATAAAACTAATAATAAAGGAAAGAGGGAAGAGAAGAGGTGTGAAGATGAAAGAGGAGGAGAAGAAGAGGAGGATTGTTTAAAAGGATCCCCATTAGCTGTCACCTAAGTGGTGAGCTAGTCTTCCTGGGGTTCACACAGAAAGACACAACTGAAAACACAAAACATAACATGAGATACATATGACAATCACAATTAACAATGATAATCTAAAAACAGTAAAACATTGTAGACATCATTATCAACATCAGAATATTTTGCTCACATATTTAAGTAGTGCATTCTCAGGTGGTATTTGAAAAACACTTTACTATTCAATTTACTTATGTTCAGTGGGCAGTTATTCCAATGATTGATGGCACGATAAACAGTCCTCTTTAAAGCATTTGATTTTGGACGTGGTAACATAATCTGTCCATCAGCTGACCTAGTAAAATATGAATGAACCTGACTGCATCTGACAATTTGTTTGTATAAGAAAACGGGTTGAGACGAAAAGACAGTGGTCCTGAAAAATGTAACTGTGTTGAAAACTAGCCTATTCTCTACCGTTAACCATGAGAGTTGCCGGTGCATAGTTATAGTGTTTGTTCTCATGGAACAATGTACTGTAAGACTAACCTTGCAGCTCTGTTCTGGGCAGTTTGCAATTTCTTTAGTTGACCTTTGGATGCAGAGGACCATACTGGTGCACAATAATCTAGGTGACATAAAATTTAAGATTTCGCCACCTGTCCCACAATATATGTAGGGTCATAAGAAAGACATTTCCTCACCATGGAGATACCACTCCCCATCTTCTTCACTATGGTATCAATGTGTTCTGCCCATGACAGCTGGCTATCAATTATTATGCCCAGTAATTTTACTTTATTTACCTGTTCTATGGGTTCGTCAGACACGTTCAAACTCATTTTTGGTATCGATGCCAATTTATGACTCGAACCCAAGATGCGACGGGCAGATTAGACACATAGCCATAATTTAAAACATAGATTAGGCAATATTAACGTTAACATTGAAGTGGTTGCTGGGCATTCAAGGGGGTATAAAGGAAAACACGGCCAGCTCTGAAAGTGTTAATATACTTGTGCTGTTCAAGTTGGTCATGAGCAGTAAAACTCCTGTTTTTATACATAAACGGATGGTTTTTAGTAATACTGTGCATGAGCATTACACTAGAGGTTCCAGTAGTGGGCAGCTTGATTTGCCAGGTCCAAAAACCAACGCTTTAAGGAGATCTTTTATTTGTAGAGCATTAACACATCCCACGCCGGAAACGGCTTACGACGTGTTTCAAGTTCATGCGAATTCTGCCATTCCACGGCGTACGACGTTATTGAGATCACATTTCATTTTTTCGTCTGATGCAGTTGGAGCCTGCACAACTCTGCAACGCTTCAATACTGCCGCCTGGTGGATGATCGGCGAGTTACCAAACCGGAAATGGACGAGTCGATCTCGGTGCGTCTGGGAAATGCGTCCGGCACTCGCATATTGTCGCAGGACTAGACACACACCGTGTATATGGATCGCTGCCATAACTCAATAATCGACATTATTTGGGCATGTATTATTATTATACAAACCGGAAATGGATCGACTCGATCGCCGTCAAATAAGTGGGATCTTTTTGCTCCAGTCTCATCGCCCAACGGTAAGAGGACGCTGATGTCATTTTCAAGGCGATTGTACATTTCTTTGTTTACAAACCAACTGATCAATAAATCAACCCATGTAGTATTTACTGACGATCACGGACTTATAAACGACCCCCCCCCCCCCCCGTTCATCCGCGCATGATGAGTCATAACGTTTAGGATCGTATTCAGTTGGATTTCTTAATATAGCGTGTATCACGAATAAACTTCAATCGATAATCTATATTATGCGTTTAGGCCTATAACTAGCGTTCTAGGAATTACTGCAGAAAACGATAAAAACATTTATATTCTAGACGGTATTTTCGTATGAATGAAAAAGTATAACGTTCCCACATCCTGAACGATAGATAATCGATGTTGAATGGGCCATAGTAATGTCAATTTAGCAATACAATTAAAAAAGTTATAGCCCTGCAAAGAAGGTGAACATCTCCATAGACTTAGAGTGGTGGCAGAGAGTGGTATAAGATGCTCAAATTGTGTGGCAGGGAATGTGTTAACTCTAACGCAGGAATATCCTGCCTCAAAATATCTGCTGCATTTACAGTAGATTCACTTCTAAAAAGTATCTTAAATTGTATTTAACACTTAAAGTATTTTGTTTATTTTTTATAAATTTTTTTCTGTTTCTGTGCTTGCATGTAATTTTAGCCATCTTAATTTTTTGTTTCATTATGCATTGTGTGTTGAGTACTGACTTTAAATAATTTTGTTTTGCAATAATAATTGTTTTTGTATTTTTTTGTGTGTGGACCCCTGAAAGACTAGCTGGTTGCTATGGCACCATCTAATGGGGATCTGTAATAAAATCAAATAAAAAATCGAATCAAATTCCTCCTTGACAAATTCCTTGTGTTTATTTTAGAGTAATGTTCCATGTATTGCCTTTTTCTATTTGGTTTTTCTACCATCTAACTGCTTGTGGGTTTATGGGAATTGCAGAGTAACCATTGGCACAAGTAACTATTTTGTCATTGTGTTTATATTGACGAGTAATGGCTGTAGTATTGATAAATAAATAAATAAATCAAAACATTCCAGCCTTGGAATCAATTAACTTTCAATTCAATCAATTAAAATCTAAATAAATTGTTTACTTTCTGATGATAGAACATCCATTCACATTTACTTGGCATTAGGTTGGATAGTAAAACCTTTTCATGACGGAACTTGTACAATATTTTATCTTGAATTAAAAAGTGAATTTATCAAGGACGGTCGGGTGGCGTAGCGGAGATTGCGCTCGTCATCAATGCAAGAGGCTGCGGTCTCGACTAGGGATGGGTACCGTTCACATTTGAACCGATACGGTACCAGTACTGGTACCTGTGAATCGATACCGGTACCCAACGGTACCTTTTTTTCTGTACTTTAGTCTCTAAAAATGTAATTACCTACCTCAGTTGTGAGAAAAAAATCCAAACTTCAAATAAACACACTTTCGACCGTTTTCGGCTTGCCATTGCCCCGACTGCCATGTTGTTGAATCAAGTCAAATCCTAGGTAAGCGTATATTGTGCGTGTGAACGTTGGCATGAAAAAAAATGTAAAGTGTAAAAAAATAAAAATATTATACGGTATCTCACGTGAAGCGATACTCTGTAGTACCGATGTGTTTCGGTAAGTACCTTTTTAAAAGTACCGAATTCGGTACCCATCCCTAGTCTCGACTCCCGGGGTCAGCATTGCCTGCGGCTTGGGCCGATCGTCATACTAACTCGTTTGGCTGAGTTAGCGGGAGGGAAGTCGTGGGTGGTAATCTGGCGTTGTGGACAGCGACGCCTACAGGTCAGGTCTGGGCGCCTGCTCACCGAAAGGCAGGAAATGGTGAAGGCAGCGTGACCTTCCACGCGTTACACTTCACCAATGAGAGTCCTCGCTGCCGGGTGAAAAGAGCCGCTGGCTGTCTCTGCATGTGTCGGAGGAAGCATGTGGTAGACTTCAGGGTTCCCTTGTACCGACCAGTAGGGGGAACATGCGCACAACGACCGGGTAGCTTATTGCTTATTAACAGCGGAGGAGTGCTGCCGAGTGCTTCCGCCGGGTAGCTTATTGCTTATTAACAGCGGAGGAGTGCTGCCGAGTGCTTCCGCGTTTTCCCTGATTGGCTGCGACACGCCCCGCGGCAGCCGCAGAGCGGAGCGGCAGAGCTTGCGGCATTATGTAGCCGTAATCCGCGATGATTTTCATTCGAAGCTTAGCTCACCTGGCAGCGCTGCTGTTGGTGACTAGTTCGAATCCCATCAATTTTTTTTTCTTTTTTTTTAACGTGTATTCTTTCGCCGGTTAAGGTTAGGCATGGTTAAGGTTAAGGTTAGGCATTGTTTCGGAGTTGGTTAAGGTTAGAAGGGTTAAGTTTAGGCGCTGTTAAGGAGCTGGTTAAGGTTAGCGTTTGTCTTAGAGAATGGCAATAGACAGCCTATTTCCGCACTGCCGCTCTCTCGCGCTGCCGCGGTCACATGGTCACATTGTCACATTCTTGCACTCCTCCGCTGTTAATAAGCAACACGCGACCGGGTAGGGGAGGGGGGGGAATTGGCATAACTACTAAATTGGGATGGGGAGAAAAAGCATAGAAAAATCAGGAGGAGAAAAAGAGGATTTAAAAATAAAAGTTAATTATCCCAACTTTGAAACATTCTCATTAGAATGATTAGCTAATAATATGGATGAGTTGTAAGCATCAAGATAAGTGGAAGGTGTGAATTGATGTCTTAGAAGTAACTAACTCAGAAGTATGAAAATTAAATATTACATTTTAACCTATACTTTGTATGAAAGGCTTCATCTTCTCTTTCTCCGATTTTCTGTTTTTTCTCCCCGTCCAATTTAGTCGCCGTGCCAATTCCCCCCCTCCCCTACCTGGCTGCTGTATGCATGTTCTCCTACGATCGGTACAAGGGCGTCCCGAAGCTGACCGCACGCTTCCTCCGATACGTGTGGCGACTGCCAGTGACGTCTTTTCACTTGGCAGCGAGGACTCTCATTGGTGAAGTGTAACGCGTGGGAGGGCACGCTATCTCCATCAAGTCCTGCCCCCGCTGAGCAAGCGCCGAGACCTGACCTGTGGGCGTCGATGTCCACAATGCCAGATTCCCACCCGCCAGATTCCCACCCCCTAATACTGCCAATTGTATTAGTATGAACGACCAGCCAAGCTGGTAGCAACGCTGAGAGCTGGGCTCGAACCCAGCATCTCCTGCGTTCGTGACGAGCGCAATCTCCACTTACCCCACCTGACCGCCCATGAAAGGCTTCATCTTCTGAGTGAAACTATGATAATTTTTTGAAAATTTTCTGCCGTTGACTAGAAACACCTTCAAATATCTGAAATAATAATATCTTGCTAATATGTTTATACTACTATGCACTCGGAGTGTAACACTCAAGCTTGATATTATTTGATGAACAATGCCACTGACCCTTAGCTGCCACAGATGTACCTCCTGGTGACATGCTGTTCACACACTAAGTCGCTTTGGATAAAAGCCTCAGATAAATGACTAAAGTGTAAAATGTGAGAATTCAAAACTCCATTGTCATTGTTTATTTATCCTGATGAGTCGCACAGAAATAAATCTAATAACATTCTCCTTTTTAATTTTTATAAACAAGCCCTTACAAGGTCAAACATGTACATTCAGTTGAAAAGATTGCTCCAGGTAAAAAGTCAAGACTAAAAATACATGAAGCAAAAGTAGAATCCAGTAGAAAAGTATCATCTAAAATCAGGTAATTATTTTAGGAAAATATATTAAAACGGTTGATTGATTGAATATTGTATTAACATATTGCAGAATGGGTACAGTACAGCTCAATACACACAATTGTTAAGGGGATGCAGACCAGAGAGAGACTTTCGTCTTGTTTACATCAGGGTCCCCCATTTTCAATTCATCATAACATATGACATACATCAGTGGTTCTCAAACCAAGTACCACCTGAGAAGTTCGTAGCTGGCTCTCCAAGTACCACCATATGACTGACGTTAAAATACAGTCTATTCAGCTATGCACAGTTCACGCAGGAGGCACATGTATTCCTAATACCATTATCTATTGTTAACTTTTGTCAGACACAGCGACAATGTACAAAGGGGTAGGACTGTACATAGGGGGGGGTAACTGTACATTGGATTCTCGACGAAACCTTACTTGGTCCCAAGAAGAGGGTCTTGTGTATTATTGGGTTAGGACATTTACTGTACATTGGAGGGGGTTGGGTTAGGACATTTACAGGGGCCAGTTTTGAATTGCAGTCTCCCGTAGGTGCTCCTTGAGAGTGGTTTTAAAAGTGGGTAGTGATTCACATTCCTTTACAGCTGTGGGTAGGGCGTTCCACATTGATGTGGCATAATTGCAAAACGTGTTTAGTCCCTTGTTTGAGCCGAATCTGGGTTTAACATGATTTGTGGAGCTCCCTCTGGTGTCGTGGTATTCACTGACCTTTGGGAAGTATTTTGACATGTACATGGGTACCTTAGTCGTGTAGTGTATCTTGTAGAACAGGCCCATTGCAAGTTGCTGTACACTGTCGTCTACTCTAAGCCATCCTAGGTTGTCAAAGTGGGCAGGGGTGAGGTGGGTTCTAGGAGTAAGGTCAAGCAGTAGTCTGACCAGTTTGTTTTGTGATGTTTGTAATTTAGTTTTTAGTGCCTTTGAGGTGCTTTGGTACCATGAGGTGCAAGTATAGTCGTAGTACCCTTGAATGAGTGCTCCTGCCAGAGTCTTCAGGGTATTCTTGTTTACCAGAGAGAAGATCCAGTACAAGAATCTAGTTCGTTGGTTGACTTTTTTTTATTACATTGGATGCCATTTTGTCACAGGAAAGATTAGCCTCTAGGATGGAACCTAGGTATGTAATTTCATCTTTCCTTGTGACAATATTGTCACCCACTGTAACTGAGAAGCCGTCGGCCTTGCTGAGTTTATTATTTGAACCGAAGAGAATGGACTCTGTTTTACCCAGGTGTAATGATAGTTTGTTGTAGTTCCAAGCTGAGGGTTTTTTCAACCTGTAACTTGTTCTTGTCAGAGACCAGCAGGGCTGAGTCGTCCGCGAACAAGAACAAGTTGCAGGTACAAGCTGACGACATGTCATTTGCATAAATTAGGAACAGTAGCGGTCCTAGTATGCTTCCTTGTGGAACACCACAGCTCACTGGGAGGGGGGGGGGGGTAGGGTACCATTTACCTCCACCATCTGTTCTCTCCCCTCCAGGTAGGATTGCATCCAGCTCACTGATAGACTATCAAAACCAATTGCTTTTAGCTTGTCAATCAGAATGGAGTGATTGACAGTGTCGAATGCCTTTTGTAGGTTCAGCATGACCATGCCGCAGTATTTGCCCGCGTCCACCTCTTGTTTGATGTGGTCGTTCAAATAGAGAAGGCATGTGTAAGTGGAGTGGGATGTTCTGAAGCCAGATTGGAATTCGAAGATTAGATTTTTTTCCGCAAGGTACTTTTCGACCTGTTCGTATACTATTTTTTCCATGACTTTCGAGATGGAGGTAAGAATAGAAACAGGGCGGTAGTTGCCTGGGTCTAATTTGCTGCCCTTTTTGTGCAGGGGGGTTATTCTCGCAATTTTGAAGTCTTTGGGTACGTGTCCCTGTTTTATGGAGAGGTTTATTATGTGTGTGATGACTGGGGTGATGGCGGCTGCTGAGTCTCTGAGGAATTTGGAGGGGATATTGTCATGGCCAGTGGCCTTGTTAAGTTGGAGGGCGCTCAGTTTTTTGAGTACCTCAGCTGTTGTTACCATTTCTAGTTTGAAATCGTCTTTGCGGACCCCTAGGTTATTGTAGTAGGCTATGATGTGTTCTACCCCAAAATGCCCTGAGTGGGTGGGTAGTTTATTTACCAGTGTTGTGGCTATGTTTGTGAAGAAAATTTTTAAGTAATTGGCCACATCCAGCTTGTCTGTGATGAGCGTGTTGTCCGTCTTTATGTTTATGTTTGAAAATCTGGTTTTAAGTTTTTTACTGCAGCCTAGTTGATTATTGAGTAATTTCCAAAGTTTACAGGGTTTATTTTTGTTTTCCTCAGTTTTGTCATTGATGAAATTCTTTTTTGCAGTTTTGATCATGGAGTTTACTTCATTTTTTTTTTTTTTTAACTTACATTTTTATTTGCATTTCTTTAGATTTTTTTAACATTCATTTTTCAGATGTACATAAACAACAAGACATTAGACATTAAACAAAACGAACAAAAAAGAAAAGCAAAATAGAATATGACATGGGTTCATTGACCTTCCTTGTATTTACATTGTACATTTACATTTCAGTTTCTTCTCTTAGTTCCTGTCCTTCTTCTGTCGTGTCGTTCCTAATTGTCTTATAGTTTTCCCATCTTGATTTGAATTTCTCATCCTGTAGCCTCAGCATATGCGTGATTCTCTCCATTTCTTGTATCTCCTCTACTATTCCTACCCATTGATCCTTAGTCTGTGGATCTTCCTTCTACCACAGTCTGGTTATTGCTTTCCTGGTTGCCACTAGTATTTTTATCAGATATTTGTCTTCCCCCTGTATATCTTCCTGCGTCAGATTTCCTAGATACAGCACTAAGCCTGTCTGGGGTATTTCGTATCCTATTATTTCGTTTATTGTCTCTCCTATTCCTTCCCAATAATTTCTTATTTTCTTTTCTGACATTCCCAGAATATGTGTGTGTGGTTCGCACCCTCTTTTCCACACATTCTCCAACAAAATGTCTGTGCTGGTGCATATTTGCCTTTTATCCCTGGTGTTATAAAGAATCTAATTATGTTCTTCCATCCAAATTCCCTCCATACCCTTGAACCAGTTGTTGAGTGCTGTACTTTGCATATGTTGTACCATTCTTCCTCTGTAATCTTGATCTCTAGTTCCTTCTCCCATCTTTCTTTTTATGTATTTGGTTGTATCCCCCTTACTGTCTATTATTGCTTGGTACATTGCTGATATGACCCTCCCTTTCTTCCCTTCATATGCCCTTACTATCATCCTAATTATTCCATTCTGTTCTTCGTCCTCGTCTCCTCTTATTTCTTTGTTGTAATAGTCTCTAATCTGTAGATATCTAAAGTGGTCTTTATTCTCTAGTCCAAATCTTTCTTTCAGTTTTTGTAGAGTCTGTATTTCTCCCTTTTCTATCATTGTACATATCGCTGTTACCCCCCCCCCCCCCTTTCCCATTTTTGAATCCATGGTCTCCCCTCCCAGGCTTAAATCTACTGTCGTGTGTTACCCATCTCAAGATTCTTTTTCTAACTTGTGTGTTTTTACTACTGTGTTCCATATATTTAAAGTGAATTTAGTGATTGGATCTAGCAATTGTTCATGTCTCTTAAATAGTTCCCTATCCCCTATTATTGCCTGTACATTGTATCTCTCCCCTTCCTTTTCAATGTCTTTCCATCTGGCTTCATAATTTACATTGCACCAGCATGTCACTGCTCTGAGCTGTGCTGCGTAGTAATAGTCTCTCAGACTGGGTACTGCCATTCCCCCCTTCTCCTTTGGTAGTTGTAGAGTAACATATCTCATCCTCGGCCTCTTCCCTGCCCAAATGAATCTCGATATAAGTCTGTCCCATTCTATGAATTGGTTTTGTGGTATTGGTATGGGTAAAGACTGATATAGGTATAATAACCTTGGTAGTATGTTCATCTTGATGATTTCTATCCTTGAGTTGAAGTCTAGGGGCATTACTGTCCATCTTTCTAAGTCTCTCTTGATGTTCTGATTAATCTGTATATAGTTTGCATCAAACAGTTTCCCCACTCCTCTTGTGATGTTTACCCCTAAGTATTTAATCTTGTCCATGTCCCACCTAATTCCGTACCTTTCCCTAATTTCTGTCGTTGGAGTATAGTTCCATGTTAAGGTCTGTGTCTTCGTCACTTTAAGCTTATATCCTGAATAGTGCCCATATTCTTTCAGTAGATCCATCAGTACCGGGAAGCTTGTGTCTGGCTGTCTCATATATACTATCACGTCGTCTGCGAATAAACCTAGTTTGTGTTCTGTTCCCTTTATCTCTACCCCTTTGATGTCCTTAGTCTGTCTAATTAATTGTGCCAGTGGTTCGATAGATACATCGATGAGCGTCGGCAAAAGACAACAGCCCTGTCTGGTAGCCCTCTCTAGTTTGATTCGGTCAGTCAGGCTGCCATTTACCTTAAAGGTGACATGCATTATAAATAGGGATGTTCGATATTGGCTTTTTACCGATACCGATATACCGATATTGTCCAAGTCTTAATTTCCGATACCGATATCAACCGATACCGATATATGCAGGGTTCCCCCCCCCCCCCCCCCCCCCCCAAAATGGAATAATTTCAGGTAATTAACATTACATATCTCTTGTTGTGGAATTAACACAACATTATGCATACTTTTGACAATAAATAAAATCAGAATTTGTTCTTACTTGCTTGCCTGGGTAAATAAAGGTTATAGAAATGTTTTTTTTTGTAAACAGATACCGATATTTTCCGATATCACATTTTAATGCCGATATCGGCCGATAATATCGGTAGGCCGATAATATCGGACATCCCTAATTATAAATATCATTTTTCAGTCTCTAGCATTGTATTATAGTAATAGGAGTTAGTATCAGTGTTTTTGTGTCAAAACACCATATTGGCGGATTGCTCTCATTCAGCTCAGACCATTTCCTGCTAGATTTAATTAGGGCATCCTGATTTGAGGCATATCGTGACGTCACCGGGGCCCTGGGTAAGCGGACAGTGATGCGATTGGCTCTGTGGTTGGAGCTAATGCCCGCCCACAATCTACCTAGACTACACAGCGAGTGGAAACCACTTCCCGAGGCAGAGTGAAACCCGACACCTCTGCATGCACTCTGGAGGGAGAGAGAGAGAGAGAGAGGGAGAGAGACTACTGTGCAAACACTAGTCCCCCCCCCCCCCCCCATTCGGGAGCACAAGCTGCCGCGCGGCACACACCCCCGAACGGGAGAGGGAGAGAGTGAAAGAAGAGGGCTCTCTCTCTCTCTACCAGTCGCAGACTGTGTGAGCTGGCTGTCACTCAAAGTGCTTATGGGCGGAGCCAGGCCATAACAGCCTGAAATCCTGAGGCTGAAAAATTATGGTTTTGAGTACTTGATTAGAAATATAAAACAATGCATTTCTTTTTTTTAAACCTTACAGATGTCTTCAATAGACTCACAGGAATTGTGTAAAGTTGCCCAAATAGTGCTAGGAATAGCAATGCATGTTCCCTTTAATTCTTGCTGTCGGTTCCTGATATAGTGCTTTAATTGTTCTCATAGCGTCTTTGTCTAAACCAAACTTCTCTAGTACCTTGTATAGAAAGGTACTGTCGAATGCCTTTTCTGCATCTAGACTTCATTTCTTAGTCTGTTTCTTTGCAGATTGAGTTCAGTCATGTGGGCTTGGAGTTCACTGCTCAAGCTTTTGGTAAGCTTTGACTGACTTTTATGAAACTCAGAGAATTTTTTGTCTCTGACAGCTTTATCGATTCCAGATGGGCTGGGGACTCTAAAATACCTGTACATTCCCTCCTTCAGCCCTGTAGTGTCACGGCACTTGACGGACGCCCATTAGTCTGTTTCTTTCCAGTTTGAGTTCAGTCACGTGGGCTTGGGAGTTTACTGCTCGTGCTTTTGGTAAGCTTTGACCAGTGTTGGGCAAGTTACTTTAAAAAAGTAACTAGTTACAGTTACTAGTTACTTCTTCAAAAAAGTAACTAGTTACTTCAGAAAGTAACTATTGCGTTACTTTCAAGATTTTTTTTTACATAAACAACACACAAATCTAAACTATTTTAATGTTGCTGTGGGACAAAGTGAGACTAGCCTCCAATCAAATGCCATGTAGGCTATGTAGATATTATAATTACTATGTTTATATAGTGGATCATACAAATACAAACGGAATAGATGTTTTGGAACTTTTGATATGTATTGCCCCTCAACAGGCCACAACTGGGCAACATTAAATTATGCTTGTTAAGCACTATACCAAAAATAAATAACAAATATATACTGATTGATTGAACATTTTAATTAACAGATTTCAGAATGGGTACAATACAGTACGGCTCAATACACACAATTGTTAAGGGGATGCAGACCAGAGAAAGAGTTTCGTCTTGTTTACATCAGGGTCCCCCATTTTCAATTCATGACATTAATGATGAAAGTCTTTCTCTGGTCTGCATCCCCTTAACAATTGTATGTATTGAGCTGTACTGTACTGTACCCATTCTGCAATCTGTTAATAAACTTTTCAATCAATCAATCAATGACATACACAACATACAGATATAAGAATCTAATCGAATCATCTAAACTAATCTAATCATTACATTTAAGACATGCATGACATACAGATATATTATATCTCTGAGCACCTGAAGCCCTATTAAACCAGGAAGTGCAGCACTGTTGATAAGGCTGTCAGCACTGCAGTAGGGCCACTCAGTGCCCTGCGCTGCAAAGAGTGAACACAAAACGCTCATGGACCCGCGGTCTCATGTTGACTGAGTCGCTTGTGTTGTTCGTTGGATTCGTTTTTGAGCTCAAAACGTACACTACACGGACCGCGCTCTCATGCTGACTGATCACTAGTGATCAGTGATCGCTTGTCTTGTCGCGCTGTGTGTCAGACTCTGGATGCTTTAGACACCCGCCCACCTCCACCTCTGATTGGCTTACCATGACATTGTATTCAACCTCAGCCAATCGTCAGCATGTATGCTTGGCTCGCGCACTGTCCACTAAACAAGGAAGAACATAATATTGCCTCTCGGCGCATAGATATGTCTGATGAAAGAAACAGGTTCATTCATAGTAACGCGCCGCATTTTTTTGTAGTAACGGTAACGACGTTATTAAGATTGGAAGAGTAATCCGTTAGATTACTCGTTACTGAAAAAACGAACGCCGTTAGTAACGAAGTTACTTATAGTGCCGTTATTCCCATCACTGGCTTTGACTGACTTTTACGAAACTCAGAGCATTTTTTGTCTCTGGTTTTCATAGCGGCCAGTATTTCGGAGTGCATCCACGGCTCAGCGCGATTTTTTACCCTGGTGGTTCTTAGGGGGGGCCATGTCGTTTAGTATTGTTAAAAATTTGGTTTTGAAACCAAGCCATGTTTCTTCAACCAGTGTACCATTGAGTTAATCTGACCAGTCCAGACTCTCCAGTTCAAGGTTAAAGGCCTCGCTAGAGTAGGTTTTGAGGTCTCTAGATGTGACTGTTTTGTGACAGCCAGCCTTTTGTTTTAGCTTTTTGCGGGTACAGAATATCATATAATGATCACTTAACCTGCATGCTATAACCCCTTTATTGGAGATCTTGTACTTGTCGGAGGTCAGAATGAGGTCAATGGTAGTCTGAGTTTATTCACATACACGTGTGGGTTGGGTGATTAGCTGGTTGAGGCCGTGCAGATCACAAAACCTACTGAATGACTTGAAGACGGGTGCATCTTTTCGTTGCATATATCCGTGTTCCAGTCTCCAATAAGAATTTTGTCTACATCCTGACCTCAACTCCAGCTAAACACCCGTCAAGTGTATCATAAAAGCCACTATGTTCTGGCGGTCTGTAGATTGAGCCAACTAGTAGGGATTTCGCCCTTTCGAATAGGATTTCCACCCATACAGTTTCAATTGATTCATGATTCAGGTCAGTTCTGTTGATGAATTTGGTGTCTTTGTGTATGTACATACAGACACCACTGTTAGGTTTTAAAGTTCAGACTGGAGCCACAAACCACCAGGAGAAGAAGTGTTGCAATCAAATATCCATTTTATTTTACTGGATAATGATGATATGATGTTTTCATGTTGATTGCCATGGTTCTGAATAAAGACAAAAACAAATTCAATATCATGCCAGATAATACAAACATAAACATGGCCTTTAGATCATAGTATATCAGCAGGTGTATAAAATAACTGTGTAAAAACAGGTGCATGAAACAGTGTATAAAAACAGGTGTAAAAACAGGTGTAAAACAAGTGTGTGGCTCAGAGGTCAAGGTCCCCCGCACTATATTACGCTGTTGTACAGTCTGATGGCAGTGGGGACAAAGGACCTCCTATGCCGCTCAGTCCGTGAGTGCAGGGAAATTAGCCGTCCGCTGCGACTGCTGCTCTGCCCCACCAGAGGGTGGTTGGTATTGTCCATAATGGCCCGCAGCTTGCTCTGCGTGCAGCTCTCCACCACGGTCCCCAGTGGGTCCAGTCTCCTCCCCACCACTGAGCCAGCCTTTTTCACCAGTTTATCCAGCCGCCTGGCATCCCTGGCCAGGGTATTACCACCCCAGCAGACAGCGGCATAGAGGAGCACACTTGCCACCACTGCCTGATAGAACATGAACAACATTTCCCCACACACATTAAAAGACCTGAGCCTCCTAAGGAAGAACAGCCGGCTCTGTCCTTTCTTGTAGAGCCTTTCCGCGTTTGCAGCCCAGGCCGTGTGAACACTTAAGGCAACCAACTTGTGTTCAGCTTTTCGTTCAGCGTTTCTCTGATTGGCCACACGGCCACATGACCGCGCTAGCACACGCCCTTATCCGCGCCCTGCCGCTCTGTGTGTTGCGCCGCCCGTGGCAGAGAGTGACGCGTCGGCCGCGCATGCGCACCTGGGAGGAATGGGGGTGTTGCAGCGTTGGGGATGTTTAAAAAAATATAATTTAATATAATTATAATATAATAATTTGTGCTTCACCTAAAAATCTGGTCAGCAGCCACTGATGTACAGTGACGAGTGAATCTGGTAGTTGGTTTATGACGTTAAAAACGCGAAATAACATATAACGTTACAGCGTACAGTTTCTAGTTAATCAGTCAGCAGCCTCCACTGATGTACAGTGACGCGTGAATCTGGTAGTAGTTTTATGACGTTAAAAACGCGAAATAACATTATACATTATATAACGTTACAATGTACAGTTTCTAGTTAATCAGTCAGCAGCCTCCACTGATGTACAGTGACGAGTGAATCGCGTAGTTGGTTTGATAAGTGCGTTGTGTATTCGCGTGATTCGATTCGGACAAAGATTACAGCTCCGCATTTCATTTCCGCAAGGGACCTCTGCCGCTCGCAGGGACCTCTGCCGCGCTAGCGGCGTGGTCACGTGGGGGTCGTGGCCAATCAGAGAAAAGCTGAACACAAGTTGGTTGCCTTAAGTGTTCACGCGCCCAGGCCAGCTTATCGTCTAGGTGCACACCTAAATATTTGTATGTCTGCACCGTCGCAATGTTATTTCCCCCGTATGCTGACTGGTTGCAGAGGTGGTTTCGACCTGCGGAAGTCCAGTACCATCTCCTTGGTCTTTGTTGCATTCAGGAGAAGGCCGTTCCGTTCGCTCCAGTCACCGAAGACTTGCACCTGGTCCCTGTACTCTCCCTCCTGTCCCTTCCTCACACACGCCACAATCGCTGTGTCGTCCGAGTATTTTTGGACGTGGCAAGACTCAGAGTTGTAAGTGAAGTCTGCCGTGTAGAGCAGGGCTCTCAAACTCGCGGCCCGTGGGCCAATTGCGGCCCGAGGGATGATATTTTGCGGCCCCCTACTTGACGTCAATGTTCAGTGTTAGTGCGGCCCGCACGCAACTGTTTGCCGAGTCGTTGCGCGAGAGTTGGAAGTTTTATTTATTTAATCACTTGTAGGCTACCATAGCGCAGGCTCATGACGGCAACGTGATTCCGGAGTGATATCAAGTAAAGTGGAAGGAAAATATATCCTCGCTATCTCCTCTGACTGCGAGCAGTGCTCTGCATAAGCGGCTGGCTGCACTGACAACTGTCTGTGTACGGGTCTGGTCCAATCACATTCAGCATCCCGTCAGCGTTCCCCCCCCTCACCCACAGTCTGCGAATCGGATGCAGAGTAGGGGAGTAGGGCGGGTCTTCACGGACTGCATGTCGTCTCTCTCTTTCAGTAATGTCGGAGCAGAGTTGACGGCGCATCTACAGTAAACTCGCTCCCAGTTTTATCTCCGTGAGATTAATCATAAATGTAGCTACTAGCCTAGTTTCGCCAGCAGGCAGCCAGCAGAAAAATATGGCATTTTAAAAGATGGTCAGTAAAAGAAAAGTCGACTGCAATTCAAAGGTGAATGGACTGAAAAATATGCGTTCATCCCGAGTCCCAGCACCAAACCAATGTGACTATATGCCAAGAAACGGTAGCTCTTGTGGAGGGTGGCAATTTGAAAATAATGTATGACTGAGTGATGGAGACCATGTTTGAAGGCAAACAAAAGCAAATCCCCCTCAGATCGCACAGCAACCAGAATAACTGAAATACTGGCCGGTGATTTGATTAAACAGATTTGTGATAGAATAAAAAAAAATGCACAGTGCATTTCCATAGCTGTGGATGAGTCCACTGACACCACTGAGAAGCCTATGTTCTGAAGAACCATTCATGTTCTGAAGAACTGTTCATGTTCTGAAATGTTATTGCTAAAGATTGAGAAGATTGGATCAGTTGTACTTTTTTTTTGAATACTTGAAACCCTTTTTTTGTGGAATATTTGATGCGGCCCAGCCTCACCCAGACTCTACCTCCAGCGGCCCCCAGGTAAATTGAGTTTGAGACCCCTGGTGTAGAGGGTGAACAGGAACGGAGCGAGAACAGTCCCCTGTGGAGCCCCAGTGCTGCTGATCACTGTCTCCGAGACACAGTTGCCCATTCTGACAAACTGTGGTCGGTCTGTCAGGTAATCCGTGATCCAGGAAGTGAAGGAGGGATCCACCCCCATCTTCCTGAGCTTGTCTTCCAGTATGGGAGGTTGAATAATATTAAAAGCGCTCGAAAAATCTAAAAACATAATCCTAACATAACTCCCCGGCTCATCCAGGTAGGAGTAGGCCCGGTGGAGCATGTAGAGGACCGCGTCGTCCACCCCGATGCTCTCCCGATACCCAAACTGCAGGGGGTCAAGGGCGTGTTCAGTCTGTGGCCTCAGATGGTGTAGAAGCAGCCTCTCCAGTGTCTTCCTGATGTGTGACGTGAGGGCCACCGGTCTGTAGTCGTTGAGCTCGGCCGGGCGCCCAGCTTTGGGTACCGGCACAAGACATGATGTTTTCCACAGGACCGGCACCCTCATGTCCCGCAGGCTCATATTGAAGAGCTTCTGGAGTGGCTCAGCCAGTTGGTCTACACAGAGCTTCAGCAGCCTCGAACACACGCCATCCGGGCCAGCCGCCTTTCCTGGACGCAGTTTCCTTAGTACCGCCCTCACCTCATCTACTGTGAGGGACAAGGGGGGGGGGGCTGGGTGACACAGGGGGGGAGGCAGGTGACAGGGGGGGGCTAGGTGATAGGGGGTGGGGCCAGGGGGCGGAACTGCAGAGTTGTGGTTGCAGCAGTGAGGAGGAGATGGTGCAGGGGGAGGAGCTGCAGCTGGAGAGGTGGTAGGGGGGGGGGTTGGTGTGGCCTGGGCAACAGCACCGTAGACACGCTCTGAGGCATCACAGAAAACATGCAGGTGGGATTCTGAAATGGCTGCATTGATCGAGGGGGGTAGATAACAGCGAGGAAAGTGAATGTCAGGGAGATTCTGCAGTTCCAATTCCCATGCTTGCCATTTCTCCAACAAGCTTTCCGTTCTAATGACGTTATCCCATCCTCTTTCCTGCTTCCATAGATCCTGCACTATAATTTTTGCCTGAGCTGTGAAAGGAGTCAAATAGCCCAGGGGGTCATATTGGCTTGCCAGTACCTTGTAAATGTTCCTCATTGTAGGCTCCTGGTAGATAATGGACTTGTTCTTGTAACTCAGTATGTCAGTAGAGCAGTTCCATTTGAGGCCTAGTGTCAGCTCTTTGGGGTCTCCATTCTCTGATAGCCACAGTTCACTGGTTTTGGACTTTGCAGGTGGTGTATTACAGCTGGGTCGTTGCTAGCCCATTGTCTGATGTCAAACCCACCATCAGCAAGGAGGGGTCTCATTTTGTCAATGAGGGCCTTGGCTTCATGAGAGGAAATGAGACTTGGAGGCAGTTATCAACATAGAAACAATGTTGGATGGAGTTGAGGATCTCCTCATTGCCATCAGAATGATCTTGGACATGCCTTTGAACTGCATAAGTGCCCTACTTTGTTTACTTGCTTTATTGCACAATGTCGTTCTATTGAATTCTATTATATATTACTATTGTATTATGCACATTTAATTTAATTTTATACTTGTATGCCGTGACAAATAAAACTCTTGACTTGACTAAACACTGGAAAAGGCCATTTATAAGACATGGGACCTTTAAACTATACAACCCAGATACATACCATTATAAACCTCTTACATGGAAATTAAAGCTGAATAAAATCACCAAATCTCTCCTTCCTCTGACACTCTTCTTCATCCAGATATCTGTCCTGTCAGACCTGGGAAGAAACCAAGAGGCTTGGATGGAAGAAAAGGTCTCTGCTGTGACCAGTGTGGAAAAAGCTTCAGTTCAAAGATGAATCTCAATAAACACCAATGCATTCACACAGGAAAGAAACTCTATTCCTGTGACCAGTGTGGGATGAACTTTAGTCGTCAACATAATCTGCAAACACACCAGAGAATTCACACAGGAGAGAAGCTCTACTCCTGTGACCAGTGTGATAAGAGCTTTAGTCATCTGAGTAATCTTAAATCACACCAGAGAATTCACACAGGAGAGAAGCCCTACTTTTGTGACCAGTGTGGGAAGAGCTTTAGTCGGGGAGATAATCTGCAATCACACCAGAGAATTCACACAGGAGAGAAGCCCTACTCTTGTGACCAGTGTGAGAAGAGCTTTAGTCAACAGACTAGTCTGTTAACACACCAGAGAATTCACACAGGATGGAAGCCCTATTTCTGTGACCAGTGTGAGAAGAGCTTTAGTCGACTGTTTCATCTACAATCACACCAGATAATTCACTCAGGAGAGAAGCCACATCATTGTGGTTTGTGTGATAAGAGATTCAGTAGATTAGGATATTTGAGAAAACATGAGAAGATTCACTTGAGAGAGAATATTCAGTGAAATGTCAAATTTATCATCTTTAGTGGTTTTTCTACTATCTAACTGCTTGTGGGTTTATGGGAATTGCAGAGCAACCTGTTGCACAAGTAACTAACTATTTTGTCATCATTGTGTGTATATTGATGAGTAATGGCTGTACTATTGATGACATATCTAAATGTTATAGGGTTGGAATCAATTCACTTTAAATTCAATCAATTCAAATCGAAACAAATTGTTTACTTTCTGATGATAGAACATCCATTCATATTTACTTGTCATTATAGGTTGGATAGTAAAACATTTTCATGACTGAACAATATTTTAAATAAAATCTACATCTTGAATTAAAAAGTGAATTCATCCCAACTTTGAAATATTCTCATTAGAATGTATGATTAGCTAATATGGATGAATTGTAAGCATCGATAAGTGTGAAGGTGTGAATTGATGTCTTAGAAGCAGTGATGGGAATAACGGCGTTACTAACGGCGTTAGTTTTTTCAGTAACGAGTAATTACTCTTCCAATCTTAATAACGCTGTTACCGTTACTGCCAAAAAATGGCGCACGTTACTATGATTGAAGCAGTTTTTTTCATCAGACAGATCTCTGCGCCAACACACACACACATGCTGCGCATCGCCAACACACACACGCACGCCGCGCATCGCCAACACACACGCCGCGCATCGCAGAAACACACACACGCACGTCGCCAACAAACGACAACAACATTCTCCCCGCTGGACTCACGCTGATCAAATAAAAAAAAGAAACATACTTTTTCGGACTGATCATCTGAGCTCCTCTCCAGTTAAATCCAAATAATCCTCTGCCATTGTTGTAATATGTCATCTGTTCTCTAGTATTTAGTCTTGTGCAGTTAAATCCTCTCTAGAAGGGAAAGTGAAACTTACCAAGCCTATAAGTTGTTAAAGGGGCAGTAGGCAATTCATTTACTCTGGATGCCTGAACACAGAATGACACCAGTATCCCACAGCAAGCCTATAGACAATTATTCTATTTAATAATAATAATTATAATAATGATCATAAATATAATATATTAAAAAAATTTATTAAAAAAATTAATTATATTAATAATTATATATATATATATTTTATATATATTTTTTCTGTTGTACCGAACTCTTACCGAACCGTGACCCCAATACCGAGGTACGTACCGAACCGTGGCTTCTGTGTACCGTTACACCCCTAATCTATTGTGTTTGTATTTGTATGATCCACTGTATAAACATAGTAATTATAATATCTACATATACATGGCATTTGATTGGAGGCTAGTCTCACTTTGTCCCACAGCAACATTAAAATAGTTTAGATTTGTGTATGTTTATGTAAAAAATGTACATGAAAGTAACGCAATAGTTACTTTCTGAAGTAACTAGTTACTTTTATAATTTGTAACTGAGTAAGTAATTTAGTTACTTTTTGGAATAATTAACTAGTAACTGTAACTAGTTACTTTTTAAAAGTAACTTGTCCAACACTGCTTATAAGTAACTAACTCAGAAGTATGACAATTAAATATTACATTGTAACCTGTATGAAAGGCTTCATCTTCTGAGTGCAACTATGATACTTTTTTGAAAATGCTCTGCCGTTGACTAGAAACACATTCAAACAATATCTGAAATAATAAAGAAATTAAATCTTATACTACTACCCATCTTGCTAATATTTCTATACTACTATGCACTCAGAGTGTAACAGTCAAGCTTGATATTTATTATTTGACGAACAATGCAACTGACCCTTAGCTGCCACAGATGTACCTCCTGGTGACATGCTTTTCACAATCTCTAAGTTGCTTTGGATAAAAGCCTCCGCTAAATGACTAAATTGTAAAATGTGAGAATTCAAAACTCTGTCATTGTTTATTTATCCTGATGAGTCACTGAGAAATAAATCAAATAATTTTTTATAAACAAGCCCTTACAAGGTCAAACATGTACATTCAGTTGAAAAGATTGCTCCAGGTAAAAAGTCAAGACCAAAAATACATGAAGCAAAAGTAGAATCTAAAATCAGGTAAATCTTTTAGGAAAATAGTGTTAAAACGGTTCAACCTTCTGGTCACAAGGGTCGTCTCAGGGCGGTTAGGTGGCGTAGCGGAGATTGCGTTCGTCACCAACCCCGGAGCTGTGAGCTGGATTCGCCTGTTCGAATCCAGCTCACAGCTCCGGGGTTGTCACCAGCTTGGCTGGCCGCTCACACTAATACAATTGGCAGTATTAGAGGGTGGGAGAAGCTGGCGGGGTGGGTCCGGGTCGTTGTAAACAGCGACTCCTACAGTTCGGTCGGGGCGCCTGCTAAGCGCGGATGGGACCTGAGTGGGATAGTGTGATCCTTCCACACGCTACGCCCTCTCGGAGAATATCCGCGCTGCCAGGTGAAAAGAAGCGGTTGATTGGCTGGACGTGTGTCGGAGGAAGCACGTGATAGCCTCCACTCTCCCAGATGATCTGACTGTGGGGGGTAAGTGCGCAGCGACCAGGAAGGGGATTGGGAATTGGCATAACGACTAACATTGGGATGGGAGAAATCGGAGGAAAATGGAGGGGGAAAAAATATTAAAAAAAAAACAAGGGTCGTCTTTGAGTGAGAAATTACATTGAATCAACATTTGAATCAACATAACATAGTTATTTAGGTCACATCTACCTCCACCTTCATGTAATGGAGATACATGAACTGTATATATATTTATAAAATGACTTCATGAACCTTTACTCTGAAACTAGAGATATGGGGTATTAAGAGAGTTTATGGTGTATCTATGTACATTGATGATAAAGAGGCTTTTCTGAGACATTTTCACAAATAAAATCTGCAACAATTTTTTGCAGGATGTCCAGATTGGTTTATTTTTATTATATTGTTTTGTCAATCTGAAGAAGCTATTAAAAAACTAAAATCTGTTTCATCCAGTCTGTTAATCATACTAGAGTGGTCTAGGACCCCAATTCCAAGCCTAAAGGCCTTCCAGGGGGACACCTAAACATACGAAGTGTCACCCCTAAAAGTGAACAGATTAAACAACTACTCTTAGAATCAAATTTGGATTATTTATTTTTCTCTGAAACCTGGCTTCATGATGACTCCCCAGCTGCTGCTCTGACTGTACCTGGCTATAATATATTTAGAGCGACCTGAAGGGAGATGGGGAGGTGTGATGTTTTATGTTAAAGATAACATCCACTGTACCCAGATCCACTTTTCAGATAAGGAATTAGAGTGTCGCCCCAAATGTCCAGAGGGCCCAGGGTCTTTTAGTTAGTTTAGTAGTTTACCATCAGGCGGTGAAAGTACTAGAAAGGAAAACAAACAGCCACCACCATTGTCATAGCATAACAAATCAGAATCTACTGAGCTGGGACAATTTTGTTAATTTCAAAGATGCCTGCCTTACCTAATAAGATCCTACATGGCTTGGCTCCTCCCCCTCTCTGTACTTTTATAAAACAGAAAGCATCTGCTGACAGATATACCAGGTCTGTTGTTATAGGGGACTCTGTAGTTTTGCTGACAGATATACCAGGTCTGTTGTTAGAGGGGACTGTAGTTCTGCTGACAGATATACCAGGTCTGTAGTTAGAGGGGACTGATTGCAGACAACTTACAATCAAATTGTTCAACTATGCAATACTATTAATACATGCATACATACAGTACTATTCCATTTTATAAACAATAAAAGAACAAAAGGAAAGACACATAATAGAATCCCTTTGTTACTCCCAGCTTCTGCCACTCATGATCCACCTATTTATAGATGATTTAAAAGTGGAGAAGGGGCTTATGGACTTCAACTCCATTGGTAGGCTATTCCATAGTACTGCTGCTGAATACAGGAATGAGTTTTGGCCTATTACTCTATTTAATAGAGTACTCTATTTATTACATCTTACTGGAACAAGGTCTGTAGGGCTCCCCCTGGTGGCGTGTCCGTGTACATCCCTAACCCTGTTAAAATATCCACTGAGGGACAGTATTCCTGAGTATCTTGTGTACCATGCAGAGTTTTAATTGAGAGACCCTCTCCTCAACCCTGAGCCACTTGAGGCTGTTAAAATGTGTCTGTGAAAGGTGAGTCCTGGGATGGAGTTTTAAAATTAGTCTAGCTAATTTGTTCTGAGCTGTCTGTAGCCTACCTTTCAGTGCTACTGTGATGCCAGTGTACCAGGAGGAGCATGCATAGTCATAATGACATTGAATCAGAACCCCTGCCAGTACTTCTAAGGCTGACCTGTTAATATAGGTGGACACTCTACCGAGAAATGTTATTCTCTGGTTGATCTTTGAGACCACCTTTTGTGCCATGCTCACCCCTGATAAGGTGTTGTACAAAACACATCCTAGGTACATGACTTCCTCCTTAACTGTAAACTTGGTATCTCCTACCACTACTTTGAACCCAGGAGAGCCAAAAAGGATAGCTTCGGTTTTACCCAGGTGGAGGGATAACCTATTTGCGACCAGCCAATGACTGATCTTGACAAGCTCTAGACTGAGTGACCTCTCAACTTCTCTTTTGTCCTGATGGGAGACCATGAGTGCAGCATTGTCCGCAAATAAAAACAAGTTACATTCACAGGCAGTTTTCATGTCATTGACATATAAAAGAAATACAAGTGGTCCTAAAATACTCCCTAGGGGCACCCCGCACGTCTGTTGGAGTGAGGAGGATATGCTCCCATTAATTTCCACTACTTGTTTCCTGCCTCTCAGATATTACTCCATCCCTTAAGGATATACTGTTAAAACCCATAGCCTTCAGTTTATATAAAAGTATCATGGTTAACGGTGTCGAAGGCTTTTTGTAAATCTATTAAAACCATCCCACAGAACTTGTACTTTATATTGTATTATGTATGTATATGCATAGATTTTATGTCCGGATGGTGTATCTATGGAATGGCCACCGTCTCTATCACACTCTCATATGCGCATGTTTAGCCGCATACACGTATCTAGGATACACATATTCGTATGTGTACATAATAGATTTACACACACTCATATGCACAAGGCTGAGATATACATGCCAGGGGCACACATACATGCACATACTCATTTATAGGAAATAGGCATACACACACGTACATATACACATAGTTGAAGCATAGGCTCTCACTTACACATATGGGGGATATACACATACATAGGGGACACACACATACGTAGCTGAGACGCACATACATATACATACCTGAGATACACACTCACATAGGGGGCAGAGGCACACATGGATACGAGACACACACAAGAGGTAGGAGTACAGTCACACACCAGAAAGATGCACACACACACACGTATGAGGCATGCACACATACTTACGTGATACACGTACCCACGTACATATATCTGAGACACACATGCATGCATGCTCTCATGCACACCTACATATATCTGAGACGCATTCTCTCACATGCAATATGGAGAAGGATGGCATCCCGATAGAAGATGCAGCACATACCTGCTCGCAGGTAGATCGGTGCATGTAAAGTATGTGCATCAGGGATATATATGCACAATGTATAGTATTTTTTTTCGTAAGTATTTTTTTAATTTCCATGTCAGTTTTTAATGTATTTGTATGAGTCTTTTACATGTTTTGTATGTTCTTACAAAAAAAGAAAAAGGCAAATCTTGGACGTTGCATATTGTGATGTGGAAAGATATGTGTTGAATATTGGAGAGATTTGTGCAAAAAATATATATATAAAAAAAAGAAAAAAAACATCCCACAGAATTGACCTTTGTCCACCTCTGTTCCAAACAGGAGGTCTGCTTTTAGTCAGGCAGCCTTTTCTGTGAGCGCAGCCCACACCTGGAACAGTCTGCCAACACGCCCCAGGGAGTTTGGAAGATGCATTTCATTTAAATCAAACTTAAAATCATGGTTGAGCGATGGTCAAGTGTGCGACCATTTTAACTGAGGGGTTGTAATGTATTTTAATGTATTGTAAGTAATGTATTTTATCAGCAGGCTTGTAACCTACTGATTCCTACTGTGTTTTAATTATTGTACTGTGCTTTAATTATTGTAGTGCTCATGAAGGAGGCAATTTCCACCCTGCATCGTAAAGCGCTTTATAAATATAAATTATTATTATTATTATTATTATTATTATTATTATTATTTATTATTATTATTATTATTATTATTATTATTATTATTATTATTATTATTATTATTATTATTATTATTATTATTATTATTATTATTATTATTATTATTATTATTATTATTATTATTATTATTATTATTATTATTATTATTATTATTGTTATTGTATTATTGGATGATACCTGCCCCAGAGACTATGGTTGAAAATTAGCCAACCTGGCTAAACTGGCATATTTACAGTAATGTTCCTTAATATGCACTGTCTCTGTATTTTAAACCAATAAATACAAAATGCTGTTTAGTCTGTATATAAATGACTTGCCCATAGTCTGCACTGGCTCAGGAATCCAGAAGTATGCAGACGATACAGTAGTTTATGTCCGTGCTAAAAACAAAACCCAGGCAGCAAGATAACTCAACGCAGCCATGGTTCCAATGGTTAAATGGCTCACTGATAACTGTCTCCACCTGAACGCTAAGAAGACCGTCTGTATGTTCTTTGAACAAAGAGCATCCGTAACACCTGACCCAGATACAGACTACTGTGAGAGGCTCCAAGTAGTCTGTATATAAATATCTTGGGATCATCCTAGAATCCAGCCTTACATTTAAAAAAAACAGGTGAAAACGGTCACACAAACAGTTAAACACAACCTGGCAAACTTCGAATACATTAGAAACTGTTTGAACACTGGAATTATTCTTCAATGCCATTATAATGTCCCACCTTACATACTGCATCACTAGCTGGACTCAAACGTATGATACAAACCTGAAACCAACCAGTCCACAATCCAAGGTTCTGGACAAGAAGCCATTTCGTCAGCACCACTGTAACGTCCTAGATAAGCATCACCTTCTGAGCTGGAGCAACACTGTAAAGCTTAATGATGCCAGCCTGGTGTTTAAAATCCACCATGGTCTGGCTTCACCACCACTCACTGATTTCTTCACACAGAGCAACAGATTCACCAGAACCGTAGTCGAGGGAGACTTTATCGTCCCGGTGGGGAAAAGCTCCTTCAGTGAGTCGGCCTTCTCTCCATCAGAGCTGAGGAAAAGCTCCTTCAGTGAGTTGGCCTTCTCTCCATCAGAGCTGAGGAAAAGCTCCTTCAGTGAGTTGGCCTTCTCTCCATCAGAGCTGAGGAAAAGCTCCTTCAGTGAGTTGGCCTTCTCTCCATCAGAGCTACACAGCGACTTTTATTTCCAAAACGGCACGGAGCATAAGCACCTGGCCGTGGGGACAGCGACCGTTCACGCAACATTAACGGCCAATCCTGAAAGAAAGAACAGACCCCCGAATGGCAGAATGGACCGAAAGACCCTTTTCTCCCTTATCCTGCTACTCTCGGGAGACATTCATCTAAACCCAGGCCCGGTCTTGACCAGAACTCAGGCGAGAAGACTTGGTCTGGCAGCGCAAGAAGCGAGGGAGGTTACCATCGCAACCAACATCAACAACTCAACCTGTGGCTACATCCACTGCACGGACGGCAACTCTTCCCAAATGACGCCGCAGCAGACGAGCACACGTGAGGCAGAGACGAGAGGAGGTGAACCGAGGGTCGAAACCATGACGACCATGACGACCATCCCGACGCGGGATTTAAACATCTCAACGCCCGATAGCCGGCTAGCCAGCGGCGCTAACGGCGAAAACATCCAGGAACAAAGGACTCTGGACCAAGTCCTTTGTTGTACCAGCACGGCGCGGGTCCCGACCCCCCCCTCCCCCCTTCCCACCCACGACAACAAAGCCCCCCCAACCGGCAACCCCACGGACAAATCGCCTGATAAATTAGCCAACCTAGCCAGGCTGGCTATGTTTACCAGCCCAGGAGAACAAAGGGTTGCCGCCAGAGAAGACACAGGACAAAGGACCCCCCCTCCCCCCTCCCCACACACCAACACACAGACCTCACGGAGACAACAACAAAGCCCCCCCCCTCCCTCCCCCACAGCAGCACCAGAAGACAATTACCTGGAACTTGAAGACATCAATAACACAGCTAATAAAAACGGACTACACATCTTTCACCTTAATGTAAACAGCATTAAGCATAAGCTGGACGAAATAAGAAACCTGTTTATGAGCGGTAAGGTAGACTTAATATGCTTTACTGAAACTAAACTTGATCCATCTGTAACAGACCCTGAAATAGAAATAGAGAACTATACTATAGTCCGTAATGACAGAAACCAGTATGGAGGTGGTGTTTGTATGTACATACATAAGGACACCAAATTCATTACCCGTACTGACCTTCATCATGAGACAATTGAAACCGTATGGGTGGAAATTTTATTTGAAAGGGCAAAATCTGTTCTAGTCGGCACAATATACAGACCGCCAGATCAAACTGGCTTTTATGATACTCTGGATGTGTGCTTAGCTGGAGCTGAGGATGCGGAAGAAATTCTTATTGGGGATTGGAACACGGATATGCAACAAAAAGATGCACCCGTCTTCAAATCCTTCAATAGGTTTTGTGATCTGCACGGCCTCAGCCAACTAATCACCCAACCCACAAGGATATGTGAATCAACTCAGACTACCATTGACCTCATACTGACCTCTGACAAGTCCAAGATCTCCAATAAAGGGGTTATAGCATGTGGGTTAAGTGATCATTATATGATATTTTGTACCCGCAAAAAGCTAAAACTAAAGGCTGGCTGTCACAAAACAGTCACATCTAGAGACCTCAAAACCTACTCTAGCGAGGCCTTTAACCTTGAACTGGAGAGTCTGGACTGGTCAGATGAACTCAATGGTACACTGGTTGAAGAAACTTGGCTTGGCTTCAAAACCAAATTTTCATCAATACTAAACAACATGGCCCCCCTAAGAACCACCAGGGTAAAAAATCGCGCTGAGCCATGGATGCACACTGAAATACTGACCGCTATGAAAGCCAGAGACAAAAAATGCTCTGAGTTTCGTAAAAGTCAGTCAAAGCTTACCAAAAGCACGAGCAGTGAACTCCAAGACCACGTGACTGAACTCAAACTAGAAAGAAACAGACTAAGAAATGACGTAAACTCCATGATCAAAACTGCTAAAAAAAATTTCATCAATGACAAAACCGAGGAAAACAAAAATAAACCACGTGAACTTTGGAAATTACTCAACAATCAACTAGGCTGCAGTAAAAAACTCAAAACCAGGTTCTCAAACATAAACATAAAGACGGACAACACGCTCATCACAGACAAGCTGGATGTAGCCAATTACTTAAACACTTTCTTCACAAACATAGCCACAACACTGGTAAACAAACTACCCTCCCACTCAGGGCAGTATGGGGTAGAACACATAGTAGCATACTACAAGAACCTAGGCGTCCACAAAGACGACTTCAAACTGGAAATGGTAACTACAGATGAGGTACTCAAAAAACTGAGCGCCCTCCAACCAAACAAGGCCACTGGCCATGACAACATCCCCTCCAAATTCCTCAGAGACTCAGCAGCAGCCATCACCCCAGTCATCACACACATAATAAACCTCTCCATAAAACAGGGACACGTCCCCAAGGACTTCAAAATTGCGAGAGTAACACCCCTGCACAAAAAGGGCAGCAAATTAGACCCGGGTAACTACCGCCCTGTTTCTATCCTTACATCCATCTCGAAAGTCATGGAAAAAATAGTATACGAACAGATCGAAAGGAACCTCGCGGAAAAAAATCTAATCTACGAATTCCAATCTGGCTTCAGAACATCCCACTCCACTGACACATGCCTTCTCTACTTGAACGACCACATCAAACAAGAGGTGGACGCAGGCAAATACTGCGGCATGGTCATGCTGGACCTACAAAAGGCCTTCGACACTGTCAATCACACCATTCTGATTGACAAGCTAAAAGCAATTGGTTTTGATAGTTTATCAGTGAGCTGGATACAATCCTACCTGGAGGGGAGGGAACAGATGGTGGAAGTAAACGGTACCCTATCCCCCCCCCTCACAGTGAGCTGTGGTGTTCCACAAGGAAGCATACTAGGACCGCTACTATTCCTAATTTATGCAAATGACATGTCGTCAGCTTGTGACTGCAACTTGTTCCTGTTTGCGGACGACTCAGCCCTGCTGGTCTCTGACAAGAACAAGTTACAGGTTGAAAAAGCCCTCAGCTCGGAACTAGGCAAAATCTGCATATGGCTCGCCGACAACAAACTATCATTACACATGGGCAAAACAGAGTCCATTCTCTTCGGTTCAAATAACAAACTCAGCAAGACCGACGGCTTCTCGGTTACAGTGGGTGACAATATTATCACAAGGAAAGATGAAATTACCTACCTGGGTTCCATCCTAGAGGCTAATCTTTCCTGTGACAAAATGGCATCCAATGTAATAAAAAAAGTCAACCAACGAACGCGATTCTTGTACCGGATCTCCTCTCTGGTAAACAAGAATACCCTGAAGACTCTAGCAGGAGCACTCATTCAAGGGTACTACGACTATGCTTGCACCTCATGGTACCAAAGCACTTCAAAGGCACTAAAAAACAAATTACAAACATCTCAAAACAAGCTAGTCAGACTACTACTTGACCTGACTCCTAGAACCCACCTCACCCCTGCCCACTTTGACAACCTAGGATGGCTTAGAGTAGACGACAGAGTACAGCAACTTGCAATGGGCCTGGTCTACAAGATACACTACGCGACCAAGGTACCCATGTACATGTCAAAATACTTCCCAAAGGTCAGTGAATACCACGATCACAACACCAGAGGGAGCTCCACAAATCATGTAAAACCCAGATTCGGCTCAAACAAGGGACTAAACACGTTTCGCAATTATGCCACATCAATGTGGAACGCCCTGCCTAAAGCTGTAAAGGAATGTGAATCACTACCCACTTTCAAAAACACTCTCAAAAAACACCTACGTGCGACTGCAATTCGAAACTGGCCCCTACAAATGTCCTAACCTAGTTGTACAGTAAATGACCAAGTAAGGCTTTGTCACTATTCCAATGTACAGTGTAAAATGTGTGTGTGTCCCCTACCCAACCCCCCCCCCCCCCCCCCCCCCACCTCCAATGTACAGCCCTCACCCAACCCACCCAACCCCACCCCACCCAACCAACCTCCTCCAATGTACAGTTTCTACGCCAAATGTATATACACTCCTTTTCTGGACACTTTTGTATCACAAACAGTACTGTATTTGCAAATCGGATATGTCATAAATGTATAGATGTAGCAGTACTGTCTATCTGTATGTCATGTATGTCATATATGTTATGATGAATTGAAAATGGGGGACCCTGATGTAAACAAGACGAAAGTCTTTCTCTGGTCTGCATCCCCTTAACAATTGTATGTATTGAGCTGTACTGTACTGTACCCATTCTGCAATCTGTTAATAAACTTTTCAATCAATCAATCAGCTGAGGAAACGCTCCTTCAGTGAGTCGGCCTTCTCTCCATCAGAGCTGCAACATCTTGGAACTCCAGACCACCACACATCCGCAATATTGACACATACAGGTAATTTAAGCAATTCTCACAACATGGTTATTAGATAACCAGGCATGTGACCATAACAACTAGCCCTGCCACCTCCAGCCTCTCAAACATTGATCTCTATGTGCCTGTTAGTCTAAGATGATAAAGATGATCATTTATTAATCCCCATGGGGAAATTCAGGTGTCAAAGCAGCATGGGATGGGGCGATACAGGGTGGGGGATACATAGCTTCACAGTCCTATACAGTCCGGTATCTACACTATAGATACACTATACAATATAAATACAAATATAATATAATATAGAAAAGTACAAAATACAAGATAGTCCAGTGATAAGAGTCCAGTGATATGAGTATCTAGTGCAAAATACAAGATAGTCACTACGGTGATGTGAGTCTCTAGTTCTCAAGTCCCGAGTTCTGACAGAGATAGTTCTGGCAGCAGAGCCGGCCGTCCGAGCCCTTTGTTGTAGCTGGCTGCCGGTATAAAGCAGGGGGATGAGTCTTTAGCTGAACGTGCTCTTCATTTTGGCTAGCTCCTCGTAGAGGGGGTGAGAGGGGTTCTCCAGGATGGCTTCTAGCTTTTTCCTCATCCTCCTCTCAGCCACCACCTCTAGATTATCCAGCTCACCACCCACTACTGAGCTAGCCTTCTTCACCAGCTTGTTCAGCTTGCTGGAGTCCCTCGGGTTGATGTTGCCCCCCCAGCACACCACAGCAAAAAAAGAGGACGCTGGCTACAACCGACTGGTAGAAAGATAGCAGTTACTTTGTGTGTGTTAGTAGTGGGTTTGCATGCCTACATGTTGCTGATGTTACATTGTCCTTGTCTTGCCTTGTTCTGTCTCAAAATGTTTTCCTGTATTCTGTATTCTATTCTTCCCACTTTGCCAATAGCAAATTGTGTATTTAATAGCCTTAACCACTTTTAACTATGCTGGTATAGTCAAATACTATACTATATTATAAGTATGCTCTTAAAAATGTCTCTCTCTATTCTGTTTTTACCTGGCATTTAACATAATTGCCTAGGTAAACTAGCTACCCAGCTAACATTGGCGTATTTACAGTGGTGGTACTGTCTCATTACTGTTGAATAATGTGCACTGTCCCTATTCAAATAAACGTAATAAAAACTCACCTAGGGCACCAAATGTAACAAGGCTGGCCCTGCTTTCTGTTAAAGTGACTCTTAAGTAGTTATCTTAAAATCACAACAGAAGGTGAAAGAGGTAGAATTGAAAGCCAGATACTGAATTACTTTTCACACCTGCTAAAGCTCATAAAGCAACCTGTAATGGCCTGTTCAGGAGGCTCAATGAACTCAGATTGCTGTCTGCGTCTATGACATCATCCTTATCTACAGATCTACATGAAGAGACCAGTGGTGACTGACAGGAAGATTATGCACCCCCATCAATGTTGTGATAATCAGCTGTGGAGCTCTGTAGCTAGCCAGCAGACACTAGTGGTTCAATGGCAGTCACACAGGAACCAAACCAGCGAGGACATTAAATAAGCAGGTCATTTTTAAAACTGGTTGAGTCTACACGGTTCTCATTCAACACTGTCCAGTTAAAACATGCAGAGGAGATGTGTGTGTGTGAGAGCAAGTTTCAAGTTTGTTTATTAGATGTCACAATAAAATACATGTACTTTACGTGAAATGCTTGGTTCATGAGCCCCTGAGAGTGTGCTTCATACAGTAAAAAAAAAGTAAATAAGAGAGGAATATACAATATACAATACAATATACAATCTAAAGTACAGCCCAAGTACAATCTAAGTACAGTGAGTAAAAATGAGTAAACAATGAGGTACAAATGCAGACAATGAGGTACAAAACTTTAAGGTAAGGTGCAAATGAGGTATGAATGTAGTGCAAATCTCTTTAATAAATAGATTAAAGTGTCTAAAGTGAGTGTTAATAAGGTGAGTGTTTATTTAAAAGTGAGTGTGTGCATGATGATGGGTTAGTGTTACATAGAGTCATTGAGCATCCTGATGGCCTGGGGATAGAAGCTCCTTCTGAGTCTCTGTACTGGCCATGAGACTCCGGTAGCGCTTGCTTGACCGCAGCAGTTCAAAGAGGCAGTTGTTGTTCCCCTTATAATGTTGAGATGGTGTGCATTCGATTTCAAACCCCCCCCAATAATTCAGATGTCAGATTCAAAGGATGGGCAGATAAAGGCATAACAAATTATTTTTCTTTTGTCCATAAGGGGGTGTCCCAGAGCTTTGAATCTCTACAGAGAATACATGGACTGGAGCAAAAAGATTTCTTTAGATACCTGCAAGTACGACATTATTTCAACCAAAATGTAGTGGGAGAAATAGGAACGGGAGAGTCAGAAATCATGGAAGTGATTACATCAGCAGTCAAATCATCAAAATGTAATAGGATCATCTCCAGAATATACGGAGGACTTTGCCAGGCCAAATTTAAATCAACCAACACAATTGTTATAATAAGGGTCTGCTCCTTTAAAACCAGAGGCACCGACACTAGACGATTGGATAGACGTAACTCATTACATTTACATAATGGAAAATATGTCATTTTCAATAAAAATTCAACAGGAGAAGTTCTACCGGATCTGGACAAAATGGACAGAATATGTCAAACACACACAATCTGACTTATGCTAAAGGTAATAAGGATCAAATGTGTAACGGTCCCTCCCCAGGAACAGCCACTAGCCTGTCTGATATGTAGTATTATTGCTTTTTATCCTGTCTTATGTTCGACCCTATGTGATGGTTTTTGTTGGGGGGGGGGTCTTCGTTTTATTTTGTTTTATTTTATTATTTTTTTATTTTTTTTCATTTCTAAGTTACTTGATGTGTACCAAAAAAGTATTCTTGTGGCCATCGCCCACTGGGTAAAATAAAAAATGTCAAAGAGGCAATTGTTTAGGTGACTGGAGTCTTTGACTATTCTCTTAGCCTTGGCTCTGCAACGCCTGGTGTAAATGTTCTGGAGAGTGGGAAGCCCACCTCCAATTGTGTGTTCGGCTGAACGGGCCACTCTCTGTAGTCTGCTGCGGTCGTGTGCGGTGCTATTCCCAAACCAGGAGGTGATGTTACCAGTCAGGAAGCTCTCTATTGTGCATGACTAGAAGTTATAAGGATCTTCTTACTCACTTTAAACTTCCTTAGGCGCATTATTCCTTAGAACTTCCGGTTTAGCTGCATTATGTAGCGCACGCATTTGGTAATAGCTCCGCTCCCGTTAACGTTAATTTAGTTTAAAAACCTTATTTGGACAATACCAAAAGAGATTAGACCACATCGTATGTATTGATAAGACCTTCTACTAACTATATCAAAAGACAACATGGATAAGGAAAAGAAAAAGATTGGAAAGAAACAAGAAACAGCAATTCCAACGGCGCAGATTGAAACACGTTCAAGAAAAATAACAGGCGACGTTGCTGCAGATCCGTCGGTGACAAGCCCCGACGAGGGGAATATAGAGGAGAATACACCGGGACCATCGACTATTGGCCCCGAGAGGGAGACAATAGATGTCAACATAACAGGAACGACAGGAAAAAGTACCGTGAGAGATAAAGCAGGTGATTTTGAGAAGATAATTGCAAACAAATCCATCGGATCCCTCACTGCACCCATATCACCAACTGACACAAGCAGTGCAATTACACCACCCGACTTCAACTCACTGACTATCCTGATGAAAGAACAGATGGTCGCTTTCAAATTACACATCGATTCTAAATTCGAACACATCGATGCTAAATTAGAAGAAGTTAAGAAAGCGGTCGCTGTACAGTCCGAGCGAATCACAACAGTGGAGAATACGGTGACAGATATTACACGGGCAGTCAAAGTGAACGAGAACACCATCAACGTTGGCATGACAGAGGTAAGAAAGGAGATAAAAAGGGTGGAAGAGGCATGCCGGAGGAAAATACAAGATGTTAAAGATGAAGCGATGGAGAGGCTACTCGAAACCCAACGCTACTACAGGCGAAATAACATCCGCATTGTAGGACTTGATGAAGCAGTCAATTGCGCAGACGACAACTTTCCAACAGTGCTATCAGAGATTTTGGGTAACAACTTTCTAAACACAGTGCCGACAGTGGACCAAGCTTACAGAATCGGTACTCGGGATCAAAGAAGCAACGGGCCAAGAGTCATCATTGTTACTCTGCGGAAGACGGCAATAAGAGATGACATCATCAAAATTGCTCGCATCCAAAGGGGGAAGCTGAAACATGGTGAACACTCTATATTTATCTACGAGGATCTTTGCAAAGAGGCCATCGCTCGGCGTCTCCCCTACAAGGAGGTGATGCAGAAATTGTTCATGTCTGGCCTCAGACCAAGGCTAGCATACCCGGCGCTGTTATCGATCGTGGGCAGGGACAGCCATAGGGTAGGATTACACACGCCTAAAGAAGCCGAGGAATACTGGAATCGACATGGAGCAGAACCCCCAAGGCAGAACGAAAGACTGTCTGAAAACAGATAAGCCTTCTCATCTCTCTCTTTCTCTGTGTATATCAGTATTAGAATGACTTTATCTGGGCTCAACAAAAGTAGCAGATGATATGCATGCCGGCTACACCAAGGCATATTGTGTATAATATGATTCGTAATGCATTATATTTTCAGACCTCTGGTCTCCGTGGAGACAAGAACATATCATTGACAATAAGAACAATCTGGAATATTCTTGGCTTATCGCTCGACTGCTCTGGGTCACTTAGAAATCCCCCGAAAATACTAGTAGTCATGAACCCTGGGTAGGAAGATCATTCTGGAACATAACAACAGTCTGTTAGTATATACTAGTGTATTCTACAACCTTCTAGAATATAATGCACCATAACAACGAAGGCTTGCAACTCTAACATTAACATCCGGTGTGTATAAGCATAAGCATATGATCAATTGACTGAAGTTTAATCAGGCCTTAATAAAACTTAAAAAAAAAAAAATCAACCACACCTAAACGTATGAGCACAATAAGGTTATTCTAACAATTTAAGTAATCACTCCACTATAGAGATTGGCACATTGTAGCTCTAAAAGGCTCTGTTTTTCTCTTTTATCTAATTACTCAATTCTGTTCTAGTGGCTTCTCCACGTTGAGTTTTATTCTATCTCTCACTCCTTATTTTTCTCTTTTTTTTCTCTCTCTTTTATCTTACATTGTTCTTTCCCATTGTTCTTCATATTAAGGTGTTAATGTTTCTCTACAATCTTTTCCTTTTTTCTGATGTTTCCTACATAAGTTAGTAGAGGGTTCAAATGAATATATCGATGAAAGTTTATTCTTTTTTTTTTCATTTTTCATAATATTTCATTACAGTAAGGGAAGGCGCAAGACCAAAAGCGACATTCTATTGTATTAGAATGAAAATGTTAGATCCTATGGCAATTAGCATAGGAAGATTAGGATTACAAAGCTCAGTTTGGGCAATCCGGTGGCCTAAGGGAGGGAGTCATACGCGGAGGATGTGTTTTTGGAACACAGGCCTGTACGACTCTCTGGGTGAGGGGAAAATAGGGGATTTTTATTTGTATATATATATGTTTTTAAGCTCGGCTCTCAACGGGACCTCAATAATTGGATGTACATCTATTGTAGCTTCGCACTCCAGAAGCATTACCAAAAACTACACAAAAACATGCATAGATTATGGCTAGTTTGAATATAATGATATGGAACACTGGTGGGATAAACAAACAACACAAACGCAAAAGCGTGCTCACACTGATGAAAAAAGAACATGTGGACGTGGCTCTACTAAGCGAAACGCACATTTTAGAGGAAGACATAGATACGTTAGCGGATAACACATACCATAATATTAGTCACTCTTCTTTTGGTACGAGAACTCGAGGTGTAGCCATAGTCGTCAGACGTAAGTTAAATATTGAATTAAAGGGGGTATGGTCGGATGCGGATGGGCGTATAACTATAGCTAGGATTGTACACAATAACAGGAAAATAGCGTTGGCAGCGGTATATGCCCCAAATTTGTACGAAGAGGGTTTCTTCACTACACTAACCGATGAAATGTTAAACCATCCCGATTACTCATTTATAATAGGTGCGGATTTTAATGCCATTTGGAATCCAAGGATGGACAAATCTTACCTCGCCTTTTCCAGCGAACAAAAAAATTCATCTAAAGCATTAAAGGATTGGTCAAAGATTACAGGTGTAAATGATTTATGGCGTTCACTTAATCCCACGACCCGAAAGTACTCTTGTCGATCGGCGAGACATAACACATTATCCAGAATTGATTATGTCTTTGCATCCCCGAGACTATTTGATAAATATGAAGTGGAAATTATACCCAATGCACTATCAGATCACTGTTATTTACTCCTAAAAGCAACATTTGGTATACTATCTTCCCGGGCCCCAAGATGGCGTTTTAATTCGATGCTGCTTAATAACAAGGAATTCATTACACAACTCAAAGAAGCTCTCACAGTATTCCTACGGGAGAATGCAAACTTGGTGCAAGACCCCAGAATAATATGGATGTCGGTAAAGGGTATGATCAAGGATTTCACTGATAGATTTTCCTCCATAATGCGCAAGAATCAATGCACAAAACTGTCTGAACTGGAAACGCTTTACTCAACGTTATTTAATTCTTTATAATACAACAACTCAACTAGACTAGAAAATCAAGTTAACGTACTAAAAACAGAGATCAATGCCATATACAGACAACAATCGGAAATGCAAATACGCAGCACAAGACAACAGCAGTACTCCCAAGGTTCTAAACCTAGTCACCTATTAGCCATGCGATTAAGAATTAATGCAAAATTTGCAGATATAACTGCCATTAGAAAACAACAAGTACTTGAAACAGACCCCAAAATAATAAACGATACATTCAAAGAATTCTACTCCGACTTATATAAATCAGAAACGACCTTTGATCAAAACAAAATGGACACATATCTTAATCAAATTATTCTCCCTAAACTTTCGGAGGATGACGCTAAACAGTTAGAAGCACCGATCACACTAGAGGAACTCAAGAAGGCCATATCCGAAATGAAAAATGGTAAGGCTCCTGGAAGAGACGGTATCCCATCAGAAATGTACCTTTCTTGTTGGGACATAATTGGACCCTTATTACTAAATAAGATCTTATACTCAGTCAAGGAGGGGAGCTTCCATAAACACGACAATATTGCACTCATTTCAGTCCTTCTCAAAAAAGACAAAGACCCCACCGAGTGCGGTAGTTACAGACCCTTAAGCCTCCTCGGAACCGATGTCAAACTGTACTCTAAGGTATTAGCCATCAGATTACAAAAGCATATGACGTCTTTAGTTCATCCGGACCAAACTGGCTTCATAAGAGGTCGCCTGATCACTGATAACATAAGACGAATACTGCACGTACTAGATGCAGACAAAGAAGACACCATACCTAAGGCGATGCTGTCCCTGGATGCTATGAAAGCCTTTGACAGGCTGGAATGGTCATATCTATGGGCAGTATTAGAAAGGATGGGGTTAGGAAAAGGATTCATTGATATGATTAAAGTATTATACAACGACCCATCGGCCATGATTACAACAGGTACATTCATCTCCAAAATCTTTCCGGTATCACGCTCAGCCAGACAGGGTTGCCCTCTTAGTCCCGGACTATTCGATCTATCATTAGAGCCTTTAGCACAATATATAAGACAATCCCAATCCATAGAACCAATCATAATCAAGGGCACACAACATAAAATTAGTTTATATGCGGACAACGTAATATTGTTCATGCAAAGCCCCAACACCACATTGCCTCATCTACTCAAGTTGATAGAGAACTTTGGTGATTTATCGGGATTTAAAATAAATTGGCCGAAGTCGGCTTTCCTTCCACTTAACACCCATGCAAAAAAAGATACAACCCTCCCAGGTGAGATACCCATGGTAAAACATTTTAGATGCTTGGGTGTGGAAATATTTCCCACCATAAGACAAACGGTGAAGCACAATTACACAAAAATACAGAACAAAATCAAAGACGACCTGGACAGGTGGGCAAAACTTAAAAACTCAGTACAGGCAAGGGTATCAATAGTTAAGATGGATGTACTACCTAGAATCAACTTCATCAGTTCAATGCTACCGTTACCCCCTCCAGAGGGGTACTGGAAAAGATTACACTCCTCCACATACAAATTTATTTGGAATAACAAACCACCTCGCATAAAAAGATCCACCGCACAGAGAAATAAAGCAGACGGTGGCATGGCAGTTCCAGATTTTTTCCAATATTTTAAGGCATACACATTAAGACCATTGACAATATGGTTTGATCCCCAGGCATTGGTATCCTGGAGAAAATTGGAAGAAAACATAGTAGCCCCACATAGACTGAAGGACATAGCACACACTAAACTACCAATCAAGCACTGTGAGCGGAAATTTGGCCCCATAATTACCCATAAATCAAATCAAATCAAATTTATTTATAGGGCCCAACAACACACGTTAATGTCCCCATGGGCCGTACAGATCTTCTTTAAACAAGTCAAGAAGAAAACATAACAATAAGTCAAGAACAGAACAAGAACACCATAAGGTGCAAACATTTTTAGATGGATGCAAATAAATGAAAGAATGCAAGCACTCCCAGACATACCCCACGCGAAGGTAAGGAAAAACTCACTAAAACCTAACTGTAACTGAGGGGTACAATTCCCTGACTGTATTGATAAGTATGGTATCATTAAACCACTACCGCTTTATGTACTTTAACTACTGGCCACACAGTACATGATATAGATATGATGAACACTTTCCCACCATGAAACCAAGTCCACACAAATGTATAAATCGAATATTTAATATATAGCAAAGGGTATATACAACGTTCACTTAATGACATTTATGATTTGAATGCACTTGTAAGGCAAATGAGTATTCGTAGGCAAATCAACATTGAATGTCCAATCTCTGGTTACGCAGGAAGCAAGTATACAACCTGGTTCTTTAGGGAACTATAGCGATGGTACTCAATGATTATAGCTGGATATACTAAAGGGGGGTCCTGCTGGTTGTAAGTCAGTAGGGGGGGGGGGTTAGGAGAGCCGCCGGCGATATCCCATCTGGCCAACGATTTCTTGGGAGAATTCAGAGTGCTGAACACGGTGCCCACAGAACCTTGGTCCACAGATGAATACAGTTGGGCCCTCTTGTAGACGGTAGCTGCCGGTCCACAACGAAGAGACGTGAGGCGACCTCACTCGGGTTAGAGCGCCGTCTCACCTGGACTCCTCTCGGGGGTAGTTCCAACACTTACCAGTGTTGGCTGTTATCCATGGCATAATCAAAGCACCCAAAGCAAGTAGATAATCCAAGCCGTGTAGGGCTCGCCGTCGTCCGGGTAAGGTAATCCAATGTGCAGGTCCACTCGTCCTAGCCCAGAACTCCTCGGATGAAAGCACCACACGTGGTCTGCCCAGCCTGGTTAAGACTCTAGATAACGCGAGGAAACGATGGGGGTACTGCTCACTTTATAACTCTAACCGAACGATGCACCATACATAATAGACTATTATTAACTTAATAGAAATACGTCCCACTCGACGGTATAGTGCCAAACTATGACAATTCAACTATTAATCCACACGATGTCTCAATGCCATTCTGAGGCCAAGTTGACCATACTGCACCACACGTGGATCGTGGGTGAGGCTTAACGTCTTGCCACTAGGTTGGAGGGTAAAGAACTAAGGGCTAAGGGACTAAAAGAAAGTTCTACTTTACTTGCGCCATATATATATGCGCTGTGAACAAATAGTACCATTCGTATTTCGCCAGACGTATTCCTACGCGGAACCGGGGCTAGTAACGACATGTTCGTCGGCACGATTGAACTTGAACCAAGGGGCTTGGCTGCTGGCGCCAAGTTCTTGTCCAATGAGAGAATGAAACTATTATGGGCTGTTAGTAGACTAAAGGGATATTCAGTGTATATGTACAAGGAATATACAAGGGATATCAAACGATATACAAATACTATTAAATATATATCCATAAATAAATATATATATTCGGTTTAATCTGATCCTTCACAACAGCCGCCCCCTAATTAGTCCCACCTAATTAGCTAAGCAGAGACAGATTAACCGCACTGTCTACCACTCAAGGTCCGCTGTAAGGGTCAGTCAACTCACAAAGTCGTGGGGTCATGGTCGTCATCGATAGTGTCTGGGAGTCTGGGCAGTTCTATTAGCCTCGCCACGGGTCGTGTGTAAGTTCGCCCTTGGACGAGCACCTCAGCTGCTCGGACCTTGCCATCGGCACCGGTGATCACTTTGCTTACGCGGCCAGCCGGCCACATAGCTCTGGGTAGTGACTGGTCGATAATCATGACGACTGTTCCTTCTGTCAAATTGTCTCTCTCTTTTACCCACTTCTGGCGGGTCTGTAGAGACGGTAGGTAGTGGAGTAGAAAGCTGTTCCAAAACTTGTCAGCTAGTACTTGACTGTACCTCCACATTCTTCGGCCGTTCGCTTCTTCAGGCCTGTACATTGTCTGGGGTAGCGCGGGGTCCAGCCGCCCCATCAAGAGTGTGTTGGGGGTGACTGGGTCGACATCTGCTATATCACTGGAGACGTAGCCGAGGGGCTTGGAGTTCAATACTCCCTCGATCTCCGTGAGGACTGTCATTATGTTGGGGTCTGTGGAGGCGACTGTGCTCAGTCCACAGAACATAGGTTTCTTGTTCTCAGCCTCCTCTTTACTCGCCTCCCGTGGGGTGGGCGTAGGCCACTCTCCTTCCGGGAGCTTGAGGAACTCTGGTCCGTCACTGTAGATGTTGTGACGGGTGAGGTCATCTAGGGACATTCCCCGGGTGATGACGTCAGCTGGGTTGTGTTTGGTGTCCACATACCGCCAGCTCGCTGCTTCTGTTAACTCTTGAATCTCGGTGACTCTGACTCCCACGAAGACTTTGTATCTGCATGAATCAGACTTGATCCATGTGAGTACTGTCGTGGAATCTGACCACAAGATTGTTCTGTGCACCGGAATGGTGAGTTCACGTTGGATTAACGTGGCTAGATGCGCTCCTGCTAGGGCTGCGCAGAGCTCTAGACGCGGGATAGATTGTTGCTTTCGTGGGGCTATTCTTGAGCGAGCCAGGATGAAAGCAGTGTGTATCTCTCCTCCCTTCTCTTGGGCACGCAAGTAGGCCACTGATCCATAGGCTACTTCGGAGGCGTCGCTGAAGACGTGTAGATCCATCTTGCATGTCTCTGGCCTCACTGTGGGTGGGAAGTAGCTGCGGCGTATATTGACGCCTGGGAGTGAGCGGAGTTCCGTCTCCCACTCTCTCCATGTGGAGGCAAGGGGTGCGGGTATTGGGTCGTCCCAGCCCTGGTCCTTGTCCCATAGTGCTCGTACAATCATCTTTGCCCTGGTGGTGTAAGGTAGAATACATCCCAACGGGTCATATTGTCTGGCGAGTGTTCTGTACACACTCCGTCTGGTGGTCGGTATCGCCGTCGACCTTCCCTGCTCCGTGGTCAGGGGTTTGTGTCTATAGTGGAGCGAGTCTGTTTTGAAGCGCCAGACTAGTCCTAGTGTCATTTCTTGGGCTTCTCCTGGGATTGTCGCCATCCAGGTCTCGCTGCTGGCAGCCTTGTCCGCGGGGGAGAGGCTGCGCAATACGTGCGGGTCGCTGCTGGCCTGCTGCCGGAGATCAAAGCCGTCTTTGATCAGAGAGGCGCGGAGCAGCGCACGGCGTCGCCAGTCAATCTTCTTTATGTGTCCCGCTGTGATTGGCTTGTCCATCTCAGCGCGGTACACAGTCTCTTGAGCGGGGTCTTTGGCTAGGCGCCGCTCTGTGTTCAATAGATACCGCTCCGTAGCTTCTTTCGTGGCGTGAAAGGTGGGCATTCCCTCTCGCCTCAGGAGTGGAGTTGCGTATCTCATCACTCCGCCGACTGTGACTCTTTGTCCCTTGCTCGAGGAGGTTTATGGCGTAAATGTCTTCTTTAGAACGAATGTCTTTCTTTTCGTTCTTAAAGGGCATTGTCTCTAGTGTCCATAGCCTCTCGACATGCTGCAGGAGAGTGGTGTCTTCTTCTGTCACTCTGGAGTGGAGGCAGCTAGTGGCTGCTGTTCGGTTAAGAGATTTAGCGAGGGGGCCTTGTAGTGTCCATCCTAGGCGGGTCTCGTCTGCTGCAGGACAGCCTCTGGGTCCTGTATGGACCCGGTCTATCGGGACTATGAGGTCTGCATGGTCGGAGCCTATCAGCAGGGTCGGGGTGGCGCCGTCTATGAGCGGGATAGGTAGTTGACGCAGGTGCACATATTTATCCATCAGCTTGGCGATGGGGTAGGTGTACTGTGATAGTCCTATTTCTTGGCTGGTGAAAGCATTTGTAATCCTATACCGTCGCTCTGGCTGCCCGCTTGCTGCGATAGTGAAGGAGACATTCTCGCCTTTTATCGTCTTTAAATCTCTTCTTATTGTCCGAATCGTCATTTGGTTCTCGCTCCCCCGCAGTCCCAGCTGGGCCGCAGCGGACGCGAGCAGAAGGGTAAAACAACTTGGACAGATGGACATTTCAGTACGGCACGTTGTGTGCTTGTAATCTCGTACATCGTATCGCTTTCATATCTTGTTCTTTTCTCTCTTTCATACATACACAGCACACACACACAGACACAGCACACACACACAGACACACGGACACACACATACACAGCACACACACACAGACACAGCACACACACACAGACACACAGACACACACAGTCACACAGACACACACACACACACACACACACACAGCACAGACATACACACCGACACACACACACACACACACATTCCCTGTGATACAATACACACACGTCTGTACACAGACGCACACACACACAGACACACACACACATACACACACACACACACACACACACACACATCTCACTCTCTCTTCAATGTTCTTAATGTTTTACATCATATCGTGTGTGTACATCATATCTTGTTTATCTCTCTTCGATGTTCTTAATGTGTTTATCTAAATCTATGTTCTTCTTAAAGTCTTTATCTCTCTTCATGTTCTTAAATGTTTTTATCTCTCTCCGATGTTAAATCTACGTATCATCTTAATGTACGTCATGTCAGATCTGACATGATATGATACGTCATCATATCTGTCATGGGGGGGCAGGACTGAGAGGGGATTTAGGGGACAAGCAGAGGGATTGGGAGAGTGTTTTTTGTTCAAGCTGTGGTGATCCTCTGCTCGATCCATAGCTTTTGCTGTTAAGAACTTCTTTTCCTAAATAAATTACCTACTTGTTACAATTGGAAATATCGTCTCCTGCTGTGTTAAACAACCATCAGCCACAACATTTGGTGACCCTTGACCTGTAGATCGCTCCACCGGGCCTTTTCATACGGCCAGTTCCTGGAATCTCCCGTAAACATTCTGCCGGTTGTCGACAAAAAAGGTAAGCGTTGGGCTTGTTATATAAATATCCGTCAGAGTTTCTGCGGGAGGAAAAAGTGAGCTGGTTGTGTGAACTGGTTTTCTGGATGGACGGCTAAAAAGAACACGACTGGTGAGGTGTTTACACTGGGGCGATTCCTCTTTTAACAGGCTATAAGTGCGCCACTAATCAATTTTAATTGCATGTTTTCGACCTCTGGTCAAATTTTTCTCCATCTCTTCAAACCTCTCCCCGACCCTTTTCCCTGATTTCTTTACGACACTCTCCACATACACACATAACTGTGCCTTCTGTCCTCTGTAGATAAGACTCTCAATTTTCAAAACAAAAACCGGTACAGCTCTGCTGTTATTCAAAACACACTATCACAGCTGGCATTCTACGGATACACTATTGTTCGTTTTCTTATTGGCTTGTGAGGTTGTTGCTACAGAGAGGCTAGCTGTCCTACACACACACACACACACACACACACAGTCACACATACAATACACACACACACACACACGCACACACACACACAGTCACACACACGTACACACACACAGTCACACACACGCACACACACACAGTCACACACATAAACACACATACACAGTCACACACACACACACACACACAGTCACACATACAATACACACACACACACACACACACACACACACACAATCACACACAAACACACACACACACCGACACACACACAGAAACACACACACACACAGTCACTACACACAGACACACACACACAATACAATACACACACGTCTGTACACAGACGCACACACACACAGACACACACACACATACACACACACACACACACAAACACACACACACACACACACATCTCACTAAATCTTTCTCTCTCTCTCTCTCTCTTTCTTTCGTACATGTATAGAAGATAACTCATTCTGGGCGTAGAGCCAGCTAGCCAAGAGAGATAGCTCTCTCTCTCTCTCTCTCTCTCTCTCTCTCTCTCTCTCTCTCTCTCTCTCTCTCTCTCTCTCTCTCTCTCTCTCTCTCTCTCTCTCTCTCTCTCTCTCTCTCTCCTGGGTTTGCTGACCCCTGTTGGTGGGCCAAGGTGTAGCATACAGACTCATCACATCTCTTTCTCTCTTGGGTTTGCTGACCCCTGGTGGTAGAAAACACACACACACACAACCACACACACACACATACACAGTCACACACACACACACACAGTCACACATACAATACACACACACACACACACACACACACACACACACACAGTCACACATACAATACACACACACAGTCACACACACGACACACACACACACAGTCACTACACACAGACACACACACACACACACACACACACACACACAGTCACACACACACACAGACACACACACACACACACACACACACATAGACACACACACACACACACACACATTCCTGTGTCCCGGTAGACAGCGGGTTGTGACACACACACACACCGACACACACACACACACATTCCTGTGTACGCACACACACACCGACACACACACACACACACATTCCTGTGTCCCGGTAGACAGCGGGTTGTGACGCACACACACACAGTCACATACACACAGTCACACACACACACACACACACAATCACACACAAACACACACACACACCGACATACACACATACACACACACACACAGACACACACACCGACATACACACACACACACACACACACACACACACAGTCACACACAGACACACACACCGAGTTGTAGTAGCGTTGTAGTGGTAGATCTAGGTTAACTGTGTCCTGGGGTAGAGTAGTGGTAGATCTAGGTTAACTGTGTCCTGGGGTAGATTTAGGTTAACTGTGTCCTGGAGTAGAGTAGTAGTAGATCTAGGTTAACTGTGTCCTGGAGTAGAGTAGTAGTAGATCTAGGTTAACTGTGTCCTGGAGTAGAGTAGTAGTAGATCTAGGTTAACTGTGTCCTGGAGTGGTAGTTGTAGAGTAGTAGTAGTTGAAGTACAACCACACACACACATACACAACACAATAAACACACATACACACTAAACAACGATGCATACAGCAGAGGACATACTGTTAGACCGGAACCCGCTCATAAAGAACCTAATTCTTAAGGTTGGTGTCCGGTGGCAGAGGCGTACAAAGGCCGGGGACACAAAATGGCCTTCCGGAGGTACTTTTGATCTCGACGTATGCGAAGAGATGAATGTAATGATTCGTAACCACAAGCCAGGCGACAGCAGCAAAAAGAGGTTGAAAAAGAGGACAGAAGAGTTGGGGGTAATGAAGCTCTACGCCCAGAAGGGGAGAGCATACAGGCAGGAAGCTTTAGCGCTAAATCAGAGAGAGACGGATATAGGGAAACCAACATCCCCACCTTATGTCACGCAATTGCCGGTGGGCACTGTGACAATAAGAGGAGAATATGAGGAGACGGAATTAGGGACCCCCGCTAGGTCAGAAACCCCCGCTAGGTCAGAAACCTCCGCTAGATCAGAGACCTCCCTTAGGCGAGATACCCCCCCCAAACTGACCCCGCAGGATCTCTATCCGAAAGTCCTGGCGGCATATGGCGAGACAGTACGTCGGAAGTTGTATGATGCAGAGGAAGAGGAGGTAGAGAACCTGGGCAGGCAGAGGGAGGGAGTCGGGGGGAAGATAGAGGAAGAGGCCCGTCAAAATATGGCACAGCAGACATCAGGGAAACACGGGGCGTGTGGCCACACCAAACTGTTGACTGATGAGGAAGATGAGAACGACACGAAACCAGCACAGGAGAAAGGAAACATTACAGGAACCCTGACTTTCGCCCCTACATTCCTGGGAAGTGTGACAAGTACAGGCCAGTTTCCCCTGCTAATAAAGGGGAACGATATCTTTCACATGCCATGGTCACCTCTAGACATCGATGGCATAATAGCAAGACTACCGGACCTTTCAGAAGGAGCCTCCAGGTGGATCACGCAGTTTGAGGAAAATACGTCATCTTTTCTGCTAGCAGTGGGTGACGTCAAATCCCTGTTGACGCGCTTGCTAGGAATTGGTGCCTGCCGGGACATCATGGGTGATACATCGATGCGAGTGGCATGCGACACGCAGGCCCATGATGGAGACATATTCAACGCGCATAGAGCGGCGTTGTGGTACAAACTCAGGAATCAATATCCATCACGTATTAATCCGGCAAAACTGGCGGGCAACCCCATAATGGAGACGGAAGGGCCTGGCACCTATGTGAACAAAATACTGAAGGAGTGGAGAGGTGAGCTAGGACACAACCCAGAAATAGACCCGTTGCAGAGGGCGATGTTTAGAGAAAGTGTGATGAGAGGGCTTCCAGAGGTGGTTAAGAATAGACTGGAAGACGTGGTGGGGTTAATGGACATGACTTATCCTTTGTTCTGTGCACATGTAACACATAGTGTGGAGAAGCAAAGGGCTCAGGAGCAGAAAGTCAGGGATCAGGATAGAAATGACTCAAGGAAGTTAACTCAGCAACAACTGCAGCCCCAAAGGAGGTTGCAGGCAGTAATGGTGTCATCTGCTACCTCTCCACCCATGCAGGACCAGGGACCCCCGCCTGCACCTCAGGTAGTGAGAAGCTATGGCTATAGTTCACAGAACCAGGCGTCCAGGCGGCAGGCAGGGAATGGGCAATCAGGCCCACGGTTTACACAGGGACCGGGGAACGAACAACAGTTTCCCCGTTTCCACTGTTGGAACTGCGGCATGCAGGGACACAGGGAAATGAGATGTAGGCAACCATACCGTCCCGGCTCGGAGTATGGAAGACCCGTGCGCCAGGGGGAGTCACAAGGGCCCCACGACCAGGGGGAGACAGGAGGGCCCCGAAACCAGGGGGGTAATCACTAGGGGTGCCCAGAGAATGCGACGGGGGGAAATCAAATGATTGTGGTTTCCAAGGGAGCTGAGCAAGAACCTATTCTGCAGGTCCTAGTGGAGGGCAAATTAACAGAGATGATGGCAGACACTGGAGCAGGTTTTTCCTGCATAAAGCAAAAATACGCCGCTCACTTACCCCAGTCTGGACAGTATGTTCGGACGGTCGGATTCTCGGGAAAAACACAATTAATACCCACATCAGATCCAATCTCTATGACGTATAACAACAAGACCATAACAATACCTGTATTAATTTCGGACAGCACCCCGCGCAATCTCTTGGGACGAGATGCAATGTGTAAACTAGGCTGTAAAATCCTATGTACGCCTGAGGGGATTCAAATTGAACAAGACGTGTACCAAATGATGCTACAAGGGACGGGGGAGAAAGAGGCCACTGTGTTCTGGCTGGGCAACATAGATGCAGAGCTGCAAAGGGTCTGTGACCCCTGGGAGCCATTTCTGAAAACCCAACTGCCTCAGTCTAGACAAACAAACATGGAGGCACATTGCACACTACAATATTTGACGAATAGTGACCTAGTTAGGAACAAGGCATGGTTGCAGGGACAGCCCGAGCAGGTGCAGATTGACTCATCTACGATAATTGTAGGGAGACAGGGCGCGGCGTTGAGGGTTAACACGGGTAAGTATCTACGGGAACAACATAGACTAAGAGACGCCGCCCCACACATCACTCTGAGAATAAATCCTGGTTACGAATCCGAACATCTAGGTTCAATGATACAGGAATCCGAGACTCAAAGGTGGGTCTCCACGGAATCTCCGCTAATTTGGAACAGCGCAGATGGGAGTTTCATAAAAATAATGATTTCCTTTTCAGTTTTGGCAAAACCGCAAGTAATCAGATTACCAGGAGACCCTTGCGTTATTCCAGAGGCGGATGCTTTGCTGGAACAGGACATGTTGGCGCGCACCCCGGAACGGTTGTGGTCAAAACACGACACAGATGTGGGTCTAATATTGTCGGCACAGCCAGTGAAGGTCAGGTTAAAGAAGGGTTGTAGACCACCCTTTATCAGACAGTATACAATGAAGCCAGAGTCGGAGGAAGCTATATCACATCAGATTGAGGGACTGTTAAAGGGGGGAGTGCTCGTCCCTTTCAAATCCAGATGTAATACACCTATCCACCCAGTGCTAAAGGCGGACAGGGCTAGGTACAGACTGGTACACGATTTGAGGGCGGTGAACGACGTGGTGTCTGGACCAGAGGCGGAAGTCGCTAATCCACACACCCTCCTGACAAACATCCCGAGTAGCTCGCAGTACTATACGGTCATTGATCTCACGCAGGCATTCTTCAGTGTTCCATTGGAAAAAGAGTCTCAGTATCTGTTTGCTTTTACCCACAGGGGGAAACAATACTCTTACACCCGGTTGCCACAAGGGTTCGCGCACTCGCCGCATTACTTCTCGAAGGCGCTCAAGGAAGACTTGCAAGGAGTGTGCGACACACTACTCAGCACGGTTTTACTGTATGCCATGAGGACTCCATCAAAGTTTTGAGTGGATTAGCCGTGGGAGGCCACAAGGCATCCCGTTCAAAACTGCAGTACTGCCAGCCAAAAGTTGAGTACTTGTCTCGCGTCATTCAAAAGGGCATAAAAAACATCTCACCCACGCAACTCGAAGCTGTATCCAAGGCACCTAGGCCATTGACGGTCCGACAGATGATGACGTTTTTAGGGATGACTGGGTACAGCTCTGAGTGGGTGGAGGACTATACGATAGCGACAGCGCCGTTGAGGATGATGATAAAAGAGGCGGGTACAGACAAGCTTCGCGCTCCCTTGACATGGACCGAGGAGGGGGAGGACGCGTTCATAAACATTAAGCGTCTGTTGTTACAGGCCCCTGCCCTGGCGCTGCCGGATTATGAGAAGTGTTTCCACCTATTCGTCTCACATAGAGCGCAGCATGCGACAGCTGTCCTGACTCAAACACAGGGGGGGAGTGGGAAAAAACAACCGATAGCATATTACTCTAGAGCTCTTTCGCCGGTGGAGCAGGGTCTGCCACCTTGTTATCAGGCCCTGGCCGCAGCACATTTGATGTATGAGAAGGCAACGGCCGTGACAATGGGATATGACATTTGCATTTGGACACATCACAAATTGGCAAACTTGATTGAAAGAGGCAAATTTGTTCTGACCAGCCAACGGCAACAGGCAATGAGGCTCCTGCAGTACTCGGACGTTACGATAAAAACATGCCACGGCAGTAACCCGGCGGATCTGGTACCACTCCCGAGCGAGGGTCAACCGCATGAGTGTGAGGTGGAGGTACAGGCTTTCGTGAAACTCCGTCCTGATTTGGGAGTCGACCCGCTCGCGATAGCAGAACTCTCACTTTTTGTGGATGGGTCCTGCTATCGGGAGGGGGAAAATTTAAGGTCAGGATACGCCGTCGTACAGTGCAAACCTAACGGAGAAACACTAACAAGAAAGGCCGAACAATGCATGCAACCATGTTCGGCCCAGCTTGCAGAACTAATAGCACTAACAGAAGCATGCATAATAGCTAAAGATCGCACGGTTAACATCTTTACAGACTCTGCGTATGCGCATGGCGTATGCCACCTATTCGCGGCCATTTGGAAGGCAAGAGGCTTTAAGAAATCGGACGGCTCACCGATCCTTCACCACAAGCAGGTTGTGGCGCTTATTCAGGCTGTAAAGTTGCCCAAAAGCATTGCTATCGTAAAGTGCCAGGCACACAGAAAAGACCTGTCCTTTGTGACGACGGGAAACAACGCGGCGGACGAGGCCGCGAAGGCGGCGGCTGCGGTGCCGTCCACGGCTGTTCTGATGTTTGCGGCCGAACTGACGACTGAGGTAACTGAGGATAATTTGAGTGATCTTCAGGACTCAGCCACGCAGGCCGAGAAACAGTCGTGGACGGAGAGGGGGGCTGTAAGGGGGGCAGATGGTCTGTGGAGGAGTCATAACGGTTTGATAGTCGCCTCCATTGATCTTCTGTCCTTAGTGATACCTGAGGCTCATGGTGTTGATCACTGTGGAAGAGCAGAGACCCTGAAACGAATCACGAAAATGGGATTTTGGTCCCCAAAGCTTCAGGCACAAATTGACGTTACACTAGCCAGGTGTTTAACATGCTTACAGGGCAATGTGCGCAAAGGAGTACCGACAGTGGCGGCTTACACACCCCTCCCTGAGGGACCATTCAGACATCTGATTATGGACTATACAGACATGATAACGCCAGTGCAGGGCAAACGATACCTCCTGGTAGTAGAGGACTGCTTTAGTCGCTGGATTGAGGCCATTCCATCTAAACACAAGAACGCGGACACAGTGATCAAGTTCCTGTGTCGCGAGGTCATTCCGAGATTTGGAATTCCCACGATATTACAAAGCGATAATGGCCGCGAGTTCATCGACAAGGTGGTTAAAGGGCTGATGCAGAAATTAGGTATAAGACAGCGCCTTTCCTGTGTCTATAGTCCCGGGTCGCAGGGGAAGGTGGAAAGGGCCAATCTGGTCATTAAAAACAAACTGTTGAAAATCTGTATGCAAACTAAGCTTAACTGGATTGATGCTTTGCCACTTGCTCTGATGGCTATTAGAAGCAGCGTAAACCGCCAAACACAGCTAACACCGCATGAAATGCGTACAGGCCGCAGCATGCCAGCACCGCCATTTAGACACCTGGCTAGGGGCCCGGCATTAGATATTTTTGAGCAAGATCTGAAAAAATATCTTCAGCAAGTGACTAAAATACATGAAGCTGTGTTTCGACAGGAGCAGAGAAAGGAGAGAAAGGGGGTGAAGGAGGCGGAGAAGGAAGCCACCAAACCGAGACTGATCCCTGGGGACTTGGTCTTCGTAAAGGTCCACAAGAGAAAGTGGTCATCACCCCGGAGAGAGGGCCCGTACGAGGTGATCCGATCGACTGGAACGGCAGTCCAAGTCAAAGGATCAGCGACCTGGTTCCACTTCAATCACTGCATAAAGGCCAGCGGCGATCTCTTGGGGGATACAATCGATCGCAGTTATGCAGAACCCGACATGGAGGGTCCGAGACGGCAACTGGAAGGTGCAGTGCCTGCTGATGCTCCCGCAGATGTTGGCAGCAGTGTGCGGACGGTCGGCCGGGCACAACGACGTCATTGAGAACCGTCACGGTCGACCCGTCCTTGAGGATGACGGGTTTGAGTGGGTAGGAGTCCCACGGGGTCCCGCTCAGGCTCAAGTACCAGCAGGCTTTCATGACCAGGCTCAGAATCAGGCGCCCCCTCTTCCCTCCATCGAGGAAGGGGGGGAGAAGATAAGACTACAACCAAAAGGGGTGTTTCCCGTAGGACCGCAAGGGCATGTTTTTGATTTTGACCATTCCCCCGTTACAGGCGGGGATACTTACCATTATCTGATGGTGGGACAGAAAGAGATTGAGCCACAAATCGGGCCATATCCTCAGCTTTATGCTGCCTTAGAGGGAGACGAGGGGATAGAGGATTAGGGGTATGGTGAGGTAGGGACATTTTCTTTTTGTTGGTTCTTTCCTTTAAGAGTGACGGGGGATGGTCTGAGTGCAGTTTTGTTGGTTTATTCCTTTAACTAGGAATTTTAGTCTGATTTTCTAATGATCCTTCGGCATAGAGATTGCATTATTTTTAATTTTTTTTTATTATTATTTTTTGTTTATTTTACTCGTGGTCCTGGTCAAACCGGAATGGGAAGGGGCGTCGGTTCTGAGCCTGAGGAAGCATTGAGAAGAAGTGGTCTGGGGATCGGTTCTGGGGACTGGAGGGACAAAGGGGGGGGCTAACGCAGTGGGCAAGATGGGCACCTCCCGTCGAAGATGGGGGGACACGTGGTGAGGTCGGTACCAGCGCCTCCCGTCCAGGCATGGGGACATGCTTCTACGAGGACTGGAGGTGTGGCGTGGTGGTTGCTGTATTGGCAAAATGTGACTTTTGGCAATACGGTGAGGAGACTATGGCGTGGGCATGGAAGGGGGGCTGAGCGATGGACACTGGGACTCAATGTTATGGAAGAGACAATGTCATTTTTTTTGGGAGGGATGTTCTATGTTTAGTTCTGACGGTCAACTTCTCCTTTCCCTGATGAGAGTCGCGGTTTCCGGCCGGAACTGTGGCTCATTTGGTAAGCGGTGGAGGTTGGGGGGATTTGTCTGTCAGGTTAGGATTATAAATTGGGGTATTTTTTTTTTGATGTTTTATTATTGCTCTTGTTTTGAGCGGTTTTGTGTTTATTGTGAGAACGGTAGTCAGCCTTTGTTGGTCCGTTAGGGGTCCAGTGAATGAAGTAAGGTTTCTTGTTTAGTTAGACATTTAAAATTTATTATATGGCTAGGTTTCTTGTTTAGATCAGCCATTTAAACTTTTATTATATAAATATGGTTTCTCGTTTAGTTAGACGTTCACATTTTCTTGGTTATATGATTTGGGTGGGACTAGGGATAGCCCCAAATGGGGGAATGTTGTGGAAAATGTGTATGGGGTGGACTAGTTTAATATAGGTCAACTAGCAGTGCTGAAAGACGGTCTGGCTGACGTTCTTAAAACAACTTGGACAGATGGACATTTCAGTACGGCACGTTGTGTGCTTGTAATCTCGTACATCGTATCGCTTTCATATCTTGTTCTTTTCTCTCTTTCATACATACACAGCACACACACACAGACACAGCACACACACACAGACACACGGACACACACATACACAGCACACACACACAGACACAGCACACACACACAGACACACAGACACACACAGTCACACAGACACACACACACACACACACAGCACAGACATACACACCGACACACACACACACACACACATTCCCTGTGATACAATACACACACGTCTGTACACAGACGCACACACACACAGACACACACACACACATACACACACACACACACACACACACACACACACACACATCTCACTCTCTCTTCAATGTTCTTAATGTTTTACATCATATCGTGTGTGTACATCATATCTTGTTTATCTCTCTTCGATGTTCTTAATGTGTTTATCTAAATCTATGTTCTTCTTAAAGTCTTTATCTCTCTTCATGTTCTTAAATGTTTTTATCTCTCTCCGATGTTAAATCTACGTATCATCTTAATGTACGTCATGTCAGATCTGACATGATATGATACGTCATCATATCTGTCATGGGGGGGCAGGACTGAGAGGGGATTTAGGGGACAAGCAGAGGGATTGGGAGAGTGTTTTTTGTTCAAGCTGTGGTGATCCTCTGCTCGATCCATAGCTTTTGCTGTTAAGAACTTCTTTTCCTAAATAAATTACCTACTTGTTACAATTGGAAATATCGTCTCCTGCTGTGTTAAACAACCATCAGCCACAACAGTAGCTCAATGTTACACGGACTACCTTTAAGAGCACTTGTGCGCCGCTGCTGCTGGCGGGGTCAATGTACATGACACTTGCCTTGGTGCTGCTCGATGGTGCAGGTGCAGGCTTTCTTCTGTTACTGTCGTGTAGGACATCTAGGTGGGCTCCGTCACACCGACTGCACCTCTTCTTTAGGCGGCACTCGGCTGCCATGTGACTGCGCGCACATCGGTAACAGCGCCTGTTGGACTTTATCCATTGACTCACTTCTTCTGCATTCATCTTTGTGAACAGGTCACATTGTGACAGCCAGTGTTCCTTCTCGCAGTACGGGCACACCATCTTCCACTTCTCTTTTCTCGAGGGGGTACTGTGGTTCTTACTGCTCGGTACTGATTCTGATTGGTGCATGACAGTCACCGATCTTCTTCCATCGTTTATTCTCCTGGGTCCCTCTCTGGAGCTTGGTGTGCTCCGCACGAACGTATCCAGTCGTAAGCTGCTGACTTCTCTCGCCAGGAAGTCGGCTAGATCGAGGAGGGATGGTTCGGGACCGTTAGGATCACGGTGGTCTCTCTGCCGCCTAAAGCGCTCTTGTCTGGCGGGTGGCAGCTTCTCTAAAATCCTCTCGACGTTAGAGTTGGCGTATAGCTCGTGCATACCCTTTTCTCGTTGCGCTCCCAGCATCCCTACCAGGGACTGCACTTTTATAGACAGGTCGTCTAATGAGCGATTGTCTGTTGCTGGGGGTAGGCGATCAATATGCCTTATCTCTTGGATTACGTAATCCCATATACATCCATATCTCTGGTCCAGCGCTGCTAGAGCCGCGGTGTATGGGGTCGTAGAGGTGGCATAGGCTAGCGCTATATTGTGCGCTCGGGGTACTTTCAGGTGCTTCAGTAATATTGCATACTTGTGGCGTTCATCAGCGACATCCACCATCATTGTCTCTAAGCACATCCGGAGCTCCGTGTACTGTGCTCGATTCTCATAGGTGAAGTCTGGAAACGTCGGTGTACCAATGTATGACGCCGTGGATGGCTGATACATCGGCGAGCGTTGGGGGAGAGGCCTCCTAGGCGAGTCTCCTCTTGCGCCTCTGTGGGCTGGTACCGGCAGGGTACCATGGCCCGCTGGTCCAGGTGCTATTCCTCGGGGCTGGTCGTGCGTCATGCTCACCCGTGAATAGAGTCGGGGGTCTGTAGCGCAGCGCCGCGGGGGTATAGCCTGGGCTGTACTGGACCTCCTGGTCCGGTGGAGTACTGTGCTGTCGTCGGGCTTGGTTCTCCTCCTCTCCCTCTTCTTCTTCTATCAGGTCCTCTAGATCCTGTAGTCGTTTATTTAGCTTCTCCGCAGTGTATGCCGCTCCTTCCTTGTAGCTGGGTCTCGCTTGGACCGGTCGGGGAAGGGGGTCTGCGGGGGGTATAGGCTTGGTCTGTTGGTCAAGTTCAGGGTCGCTTGCTCGGTTAGGGGATGCTGCCCTTGACTGTTGTCTCGACGAGTTCCTTGAACCCCTGGCGGAGGGAGAGGGTGTTGCCTTGGTGATCAGCTGCTCCATTAGCTGCGCTTGTAACTTGTCGCGCTCGGCTTGTAGTCTGTCGCGCTCGCCCTGTAGTCTGTCGCGCTCGGTTTCGCGCTGGATGAGAGCGAGGTCGCGCTCTGTTTCGCGCTGGATGAGAGCGAGGTCGCGCTCTGTTTCTCTTTGGGCACCGGCAGCGGCACGCTGGGTGTCTGCTCGGTCTCTTGCCATATTCTCTTCCGTCTGAAGGCGTCTCATCTCCAGGCGTATGCGCTCTTCTTCGCTCCGTTGCTGTGTCTGGAGTCGATCGCGTTCACCCTGAAGTCGATCGCGTTCACCCTGGAGTCGATCGCGTTCGGTAGAGGCTGTCAGGCTGACGAGGAACGCCTGTGATAGCATCCTCTCCGCTTCGCTGGGGGAAGACGGTTGTAGAGGTGAGCCGCTCCTGGCGGTACTCGTTGGGGAGTCCTGGAGCTCTATTTCCTCGGCGCTCTCCTCCTCTTCTTCCGTGCAGAGTTCTCTCTCTGTAGGGTTGTCTTCCTCCCGGGGCTGGTCGGGGACTACTTCTTCGGTATTGGCGGGGGGTAAAGGCATGTCAGCTCCCTCCTGGTCCCCACCGTGAGCTTGGTCAGTTACATTAGAACCCACTAGGGCCTCTGTGGTCGGGGTAACCTGGTCGTTAAGGTCAGACATAATTTTACTTTCTACTTTTACCGCGTTTACCGTCTGTAGAAGGCTAGGTAGTTGACTGACAGCGTAATCCTCTAAGTACGGAGGTGGCTGTCGTCTGCGCCGCGGGCGTTCTACGTTAGGAGGACCGTTTCGTGAAGTGTTCATCATAGGCCATTTCAATATTAATAACACTATATTAATATTACACTAGTTACCCTCCGGCTCGAAGGACCAATTGTAACTGAGGGGTACAATTCCCTGACTGTATTGATAAGTATGGTATCATTAAACCACTACCGCTTTATGTACTTTAACTACTGGCCACACAGTACATGATATAGATATGATGAACACTTTCCCACCATGAAACCAAGTCCACACAAATGTATAAATCGAATATTTAATATATAGCAAAGGGTATATACAACGTTCACTTAATGACATTTATGATTTGAATGCACTTGTAAGGCAAATGAGTATTCGTAGGCAAATCAACATTGAATGTCCAATCTCTGGTTACGCAGGAAGCAAGTATACAACCTGGTTCTTTAGGGAACTATAGCGATGGTACTCAATGATTATAGCTGGATATACTAAAGGGGGGTCCTGCTGGTTGTAAGTCAGTAGGGGGGGGGGGGTTAGGAGAGCCGCCGGCGATATCCCATCTGGCCAACGATTTCTTGGGAGAATTCAGAGTGCTGAACACGGTGCCCACAGAACCTTGGTCCACAGATGAATACAGTTGGGCCCTCTTGTAGACGGTAGCTGCCGGTCCACAACGAAGAGACGTGAGGCGACCTCACTCGGGTTAGAGCGCCGTCTCACCTGGACTCCTCTCGGGGGTAGTTCCAACACTTACCAGTGTTGGCTGTTATCCATGGCATAATCAAAGCACCCAAAGCAAGTAGATAATCCAAGCCGTGTAGGGCTCGCCGTCGTCCGGGTAAGGTAATCCAATGTGCAGGTCCACTCGTCCTAGCCCAGAACTCCTCGGATGAAAGCACCACACGTGGTCTGCCCAGCCTGGTTAAGACTCTAGATAACGCGAGGAAACGATGGGGGTACTGCTCACTTTATAACTCTAACCGAACGATGCACCATACATAATAGACTATTATTAACTTAATAGAAATACGTCCCACTCGACGGTATAGTGCCAAACTATGACAATTCAACTATTAATCCACACGATGTCTCAATGCCATTCTGAGGCCAAGTTGACCATACTGCACCACACGTGGATCGTGGGTGAGGCTTAACGTCTTGCCACTAGGTTGGAGGGTAAAGAACTAAGGGCTAAGGGACTAAAAGAAAGTTCTACTTTACTTGCGCCATATATATATGCGCTGTGAACAAATAGTACGATTCGTATTTCGCCAGACGTATTCCTACGCGGAACCGGGGCTAGTAACGACATGTTCGTCGGCACGATTGAACTTGAACCAAGGGGCTTGGCTGCTGGCGCCAAGTTCTTGTCCAATGAGAGAATGAAACTATTATGGGCTGTTAGTAGACTAAAGGGATATTCAGTGTATATGTACAAGGAATATACAAGGGATATCAAACGATATACAAATACTATTAAATATATATCCATAAGTAAATATATATATTCGGTTTAATCTGATCCTTCACAACACTAACAATAGGGAAAAAAAGCTCCACAGGCAGTGTGGAGGAGAGAAACCTTAGAAGGGCCATTCAAGGGGGGATCTCCCTTCTTAGATGTTGGTGATAGTAGTGTTGCAGACGGACAGTTGGTAAGCATGCACCCATGTGTGTAGTGGAACACAGATGAGTGCATGCAATAGCAACTGTACATTTTGAAAAATTAAAGATAGAGCTAATAGCGATAGCAACTGAACATTTTGAAAGATTAAAGATAGAGCTGATAGCAATCTATTTGAGGCACAGGGGCGGCGCAAAGAGGGTCACGTCCTCCCCGTCTTAGTCAAGGGACATTTAACACTCCGGTCGTTGCTCAGGGACAACCGGAGACAGGGAGATAGGGGCGGCGCAGAGAGGGTCACGAACTCCCCGACATCATCGCGGGACATCCGGCACTCCGGTCACCACTACGAGACCTCCGGAGACAGGGGGGCACGCAGAGGGGGTCGCAACCTCCCGGCCTTCGTCACGGGACGTCCAACACTCCGGTCAACACTCCAGGACAGCAAGTCATAGGGAGACAGGGAGACGGGACAGGCGTTAGACGGCTCATGAGATTGTAGTAGGCGGACATAGCAATAGATACAAGTGGTAGGCATATATGTGAAAGGAGTAGATATATGAAGTAGGCGTATTATGTGAATAGAAATGGAAGTACTTAACCCAGCAATGAAACCGCATTGACTGTTAATCTGTTAACAGTCTGTTAATACTGTTAATCAGTTGACAGGACCACGGACAGACGGCGGTGAATAACTGATCCAAGGCCTCGGAGGTGCATGTAGAGCAGTCACTACAATCTTGGCCAAGACCCCGAGGCATCCATCACCTTAGTCAGCGCCAGGAGATGGGCACTCAGAGAGAAGGGGGGGGGGGGGGGGGGGGGGGGAAGAGGGGGGGGGAAGAGTTAGAGAGTTCCCATGTTTGTGGTGCTGCAAAGGAGCAGACATGTAGTACCCTGTAGTGCCATGTAGTACCATGTAGTACCCCGTAGTGCCATGTAGTACCCTATAGTACCCTGTAGTGCCATGTAGTGCCATGTAGTACCATGTAGTACCCTGTAGTACCCTGTAGTGTCATGTAGTACCCTGTAGTGCCCTGTGGTACCCTGTAGTGCCACGTAGAGCCATGTAGAGCCATGTAGAACCCTGTAGTGCCATGTAGTACCATGTAGTACCATGTAGTACCATGTAGTACCCTGTACCCTAACTAAACTACCCTGTAGTAAACTACCCAGTGGTACCATGTAGTACCCTGTACCATAACTAAACTACACAGATTAATCTAAAGGTCAGTCCCCGACCAGGTGAGATCAGGGTAGGTTGAAGGAGAGAGAGAAAAGATGAGTCTTAAGCAGGGATTTAAAAGCTTCGACAGAGCAGGCGCCCCTGATGACGGCAGGTAATTTGTTCCACAGGTAGGGAGCGCGGTAGACAAAGGCTCTGTGGCCGGCGAATTTCTTTTTAACCCTAGGGGTCGATAGAAGCCCCGCATTTTGTGAGCGCAGAGCACGAGCGGGCGAGTATCGGGAGATGAGATCGGATAGATAGAGCGGTGCAAGCCCATTTCAAATTTTGTAGGTGAGGAGTAGCACTTTAAAGTCAGAACGGGCTTGGATAGGAAGCCAGTGTAGGGCGGACAAAACTGGTGTGATGTGATCAAATTTTCTAGTTCTAGTTAGTATCCGTGCAGCCGCATTTTGCACGAGTTGAAGATTTTTGATGCTTGAATTAGGTAGGCCTGAAAAAAGTGCATTACAGTAGTCCAGACGTGATGAGACAAAAGCATGAATCAGGGTTTCAGCATCAGCCAGAGTTAAAATGGGGCGTATTTTTGCGATATTACGAAGATGGAAGAATGCAATTTTGGTGACATTTTTTATATGTGCATTAAATGAGAGGGAGGAATCAAAAATGACTCAGAGGTTTTTTATGGTGGAGCTCTGGGATACATGACAGGTATCAAAGTTGAGGGAGATGTCCTGAAACAGGCCTCTGTGGTTTGGGGGGCCAACAATTAACATCTCAGTTTTATCTGCATTAAGGAGTAGAAAGTTTTGCGACATCCATTTTTTGACGGCAAGCAAGCAGGCCTCAAGGTTTTGAAGTTGGGAGGAATCATTTGGCTTAATAGGTATATATAATTGGGTGTCATCAGCGTAAAAGTGAAAGTTTATGCCAAATTTGTGTATGATATCGCCGAGGGGTAGCATGTAAATCGAAAATAGCAAAGGGCCCAGGACAGAGCCTTGTGGGACACCACATTGCACTGGGAGGGTCTCAGATGTTAAATCATTATAGAGTATATAGACCATGCAGTGTGTTCTATCAGTTAAATAGGATTTAAACCAAGCTAGTGCGAGACCCCGAATGCCAACATGATTCTCAAGCCGACCTAGAAGAATCGAGTGATCGATAGTGTCAAAGGCTGCACTGAGATCAAGCAATAAGAGCACAGAAGTGAGGTTTGAGTCAAGAGAGAGCAGTAAGTCATTTGTGACTTTGGTAACCGCCGTGCAATCCGGATATGGCGTGAAACACAAAAAAAATATCCTAACCCACAAAAATGGCATAATCACACTCCCTTATTCAATAACAATGCACTCTTAATTGAAAAACGTCCTATAAGATTCCCTATATGGGAAGAGCAAGGCATACACTCATTAGGGGATATTTTTAATAACCAGGGTTTTTGTAGTTATGGAGAAATATGCACAAAGTTTAACCTCACCGAGTCCACATGGCTTTTTTACATACAGTTACGCCTATGTTTGAGGTCTCACGGTGTTCCATTAGACATACCAGTTGAACACCACAGATACCACAAATTCTTCTATGAAAGAGAAACATCGAGAGGTTTTGTATCAGGTTTTTATTATCAATTACTAACGTCCTCGTATGAAACCCTCCAACTAGACTCTGTCTGGAGGAGGGATATACCAGACCTGGAAAGTGACTTTGATTGGCAAGAAGCATGGGCAAATGTCAGTCTTATATCAAGGAACCTGGACCATCAACAAATCAATCTTAACTATATTCACAGGACATACTTGACTCCTATAAGACTGAACAGAATGGGCCTTAAACAAGACTCAAAATGCTCCCAATGTACAAATGGAGACGAAGGGACATTTATGCACATGTATTGGGACTGCCCACCAGTTAAGGCATTCTGGAAAGATGTGACCCATCAATTATCAAAACTCGTATCTTGGAATATACCAGTACACCCCTCTGTATTACTATTGAATGATGTTTTTGAGTTTGCAGTAAATCCACAGCTAAAGAGATTGGTTTTATCGGGTATCACAGTAGCTAAAAAACTGATCGCATCACGCTGGTTTCAACCGGAAAAAATGTGCCGGAAGGTTTGGTTTCTTACATATCTCGATGTGATTTATCAAGAAATATCTACAGCAAGAATTCTGGGTCTCAACGAATCCAAAATGTCAATGTGGTTAGAAGTGGTGGAGAGAATAAAAGCTAGCTTATAATGGTAGTGTCTGGTTAGGAGTGAGGGATAATGGAGGTACTATCCAAGGAGGGGTCCGGGAGGGGGGGGTTCGAGCTGGAGCATATGTGTGTAGGGTTTTAGAAAATAGGTATTAGGGGTATATCCTGTATAAGGCATTTGTATAATTGGTAATTTCGTTGGATATACACTGTATACGGTAAAATATTATTATAGACTTTTTTTTGTTTTCTGTTTCTGTACTTGCATGTCATTTTAGCCACCTTGATTGTTAGTTTCATTATGCATTGTGTGTTGAGTACTGACTTTTAATAATTTTTGTTTTGCAATAATAAAAAAATAAATAAAAAAAAAATAAAAATCCTTAGGCGCCTAACGAAGTAGAGGCGCTGCCGTGCCTTCTTCACTACACTGTCTATGTGTGTGGTCCATGTCAAGTCCTGGCCCTGAGCAGGGTCACTATTTATCTTGGTGCTTTGAATAACAAGCGTATACTGATAGAGCAGGGTCACTATTTCTCTTGGTGCTTTGAATAACAAGCGTATACTGATAGAGCAGGGTCACTATTTCTCTTGGTGCTTTGAATAACAAGTGTATAGTGTTGGTTTACAAGTAGAGTTGTCCTCAACTAAAGTACTTCTTATTGGTAAATAGTTAGGGTTTCCTCCATCAACAGACTAACCAATACATGTGTAACATTGTCTTCCTACATTAGGCCTATAGTGCTTGTCTAGCGCCAAAGCATAACTGGGAATATTATGTGATGCCGGAAACATGGCTATCATTTTATAGGAAATGAAAAGTAGGTTTACGAGAAATATTACATTTGTGTAAATATCTGAATTCCACCTTTGTGATTCTGAATCTTTGAGGAAAAATTCAGGAATAGATTTACCTTGTCCATTTTTTGTTATGGGTGTGTTCTTTTTCCTGGTTTAAAGAAACCGTTGTGCTCAAGATATTGCCTACATTTTAGAGAGAGAGAGAGAGAGAGAGAGAGAGAGAGAGAGAAAGAGAGAGAGAGAGAGAGAGAGAAGCTGTGAAACGTTGAATCCTTGAAGAGAGAAAAGACTGTAAAGACTGTCAATCATACAAGAAATTCCTTCTCTGTTTGATTGTTTTGTTTGGCAATGTAAACGTATAATAAAGCCCATTTTGAATTGAATTGAGAGAGAGAGAGAGAGAGAGAGAGAGAGAGAGAGAGAGAGAGAGAGGGAGAGAGAGAGAGGCTGTGAAACGTTGAATCCTCCCTGCCTCATTACCATAGGCATTCCTAGGTGACTGGGGGAGGGGATCTCTAACGCTGCCGGGCATTTCGAAGAAGAAGAAGAAGAAGAAGTCTATAAGTAATAGTATCCTGCTTCCTCCAGTGAGTGTGGTCCTGCTGCTGCTCCTCTGTGCTGCTCGTGTCTCTAGTGGGACCGACATCTGAGCCCCGTCCTCCTGGTGATGGAGGCTCGTCAGGTAGTCTGAAATGTGTTTGCTAGCTGCATGTAGAGAGTGTTTGAGGGGAGTTTGTTACAAGAGAATGGGATTGTTATATAAACCCCCCCACAATGGTGTGTGTGTTGGTACGGTCCAGCAGGGACCAGGATGTAAGGTACGCTGTTGTGTTATGGGTTGGGATTCAATACAGATGCACAGTGGATACGCTCTAGTCTCCTGTCTCGTTATTTAACACAAACATGGTGTCAGAAGTGGCTATAATTACGTGAGTAATTATACGGATATGGTGCGCTACGGCACAGGAAATCGAGGAAAAGGAGAAGTCGGGGAGTGAAGCAGTGAGCGTTTGCGGCGAGCTAAGCTACAAACAAAAACACAGCATCACCATGGCAACAGCAATACATTTACATTTACATTTAGTCATTTAGCTGACGCTTTTATCCAAAGCGACTTACAAGTTCTGTACGACAAGCCATCAGGAAGGGCACAACTCTATCAGCTGAGTAACAATGTTCATCAAAGTGTTGAGTGCTACAGTGTAGGTTAGTTTATTAGGACAAGTGCATGACAGTACGGTTAGTTAGGGTTAGATTTTTTTTTTTTTTACCGCCACCAGATGAGATGAAGATGAGCGGCGATCTCGCAAGTAACTGGGATAATTTCCGATCGGAATTTGAGGACTACATACTGGCAGCGGGATTGAAGGACAAGGTAAAAGAAGTGCAAGCAGCAATCTTGCGACGCGTGATGGGCAGTGAATGTCGCCATATATACAGACATAATTTAGGACTTACGGCGGACCAGGAGAAGGACGTGGCCGTCATCATTCCTGCTTTAGAGGCATATTTTAAGCCAACAAGGAACATTATTTTTGAAAGATATGTGTTTGGGAAATGCAATCAAGATGAAGGGGAACCCATAGATTCATTCATAACAAGGCTGAAGGAGAAGGCGTCTTCTTGTGATTATGGGCAACTCAGGCCCTGTCCACACGAGAGTTTGGATTTAATATGACCGAAGTTTGAAAAAATAAAACTCCGTCCACACGGTGAACACAGGTGGACAACCGTGTATAACTGCGTACTCACGGCAGAGCTGGAACCCAGCAACCGATACATTTAGTACAATGTAATACAATGCCAAAGCAGTAGGCGGCGATGTTGTTCAGACATGAAGGCCATTTCAACCAATCAGAAAAGACTGAACGCTCACTAAACTTCCTGTTGGGTCGCGATCTGCCATTAATTAACTGAAGAAGAAGAAGTAACGTTACCGATATGAAATGGATGTAAACGTTATTTAACAGATTGCAGAATGGGTACAATACAATACGGCTCAATACAAACAATTGTTAAGGGGATGCAGTCTGGACTGGGTTCCTTATAAGTTATAACAATAACTTGACAACACATGAGTTTAGTTTAGCTGCAGCTACATGTTTACTCTGAGCGTCAACAGACATCAGTCGATCACAACACTCTTCAACACAGACGATACGTTTTGAACAAAAGTTTGTTACAATCATTTTCATATAACGCTACTTGGGACAGCTCTGCTGTAAACACTGGTGTAGTTGGCTCTGCTCTAATCTCTCTACCCCGCGGTCTGCCGTGAACATGGGGAATAATTGCGACAGCTCTGCTGTAAACACTGGGAATAACCTCGGTTGCTATGCCCACACGCAACTGCAAAACCGCACAACTCCACCCTGGCCACCGGTTTCAAAAGACCGCGGTTGCAGTGTAGCAAATCCCCGGTTGTGTGTGGCCGAACAGTGCAACTGCGCACATACAATCACGGTTACATTAAACCCAGCGTTCGTGTGGACGGGGCCTCAGAGAGCAGTTGATAAGAGACAAAGTAGTGCTGGGGGTGTGTGATGAGAGTGTGCGCCGTCGTCTACTCAGAGAGAAAGATCTTACACTGGAATCAGCCATTGAGATATGCCGGGCTGCAGAAATGACTGATATTAGAATAAAGGCAATGACACAGGATAGACATCAGACATCAGCAATGATACCAGAGACTGTACATGCGTCAGATGGCCGGCGGCCACGAGTTCTACCCAGGCAGGAACGATCTGACAGGTCTCAATATCAACCTAGGCAGGAACGCTCTGACAGGTCGCAATATCAACCTAGGCAGGAACGTTCTGACAGGTCGCAATATCCACCTAGGCAGGAACGTTCTGACAGGCCTCAATATTACGCGCCAGGCGCGAATTCAAGCGCTGCGTGTAGGTTCTGCGGCACTGCGCACAGGCGCGGACGGGAACAGTGCCCAGCCTATGGCAAGACCTGCCGCATTTGCGCAAAACTCAATCACTTTGCTGTAGTATGCATGCAGAGAGGCCAGGCCACCCGACAGCTACATACAGCAGACATTGACACTGAATACCTTGAGAATATGTACAGTGGGGAGGCAGAGGCTCACATATACACGGCAGAGAGCATAGGGGCAGTTCAGGGAGGTGGAAAAAAATGGTTTGCAAATTTAAAGATTAACGGAGGGTTGCAGAGGTGCCAGTTAGATTCAGGGGCAACCTGTGATGTGATGAGCATAAAAGACATGAGGAGGCTGGGCCCTGGAGCAAGGCTATTGCCCAGCCAAACAAGGTTGGTGCTGTATTCAGGTCAATCAATTCCCTCATTTGGCTTATTCAAAACCGAGTGTGTAGTGAGAGGGAAGACACACAAGCTGACCTTCGAGGTAGTAAGAAGCAGTCAGAGACCCCTTTTGTCAGGTGAAACCAGTGAGCGCCTAGGCTTAATGCGCTTCACCATCCCTGAGGAGCTGTTGATGGTAGGACATAGCAGCTCAGTCCCACTAACCAGGCAGCAGCTTGTCGGTACGTACGATGAGGTTTTCAACGCCCCTGTGGAATCAGTCCCAGGTGAAGTTCATTTTGAGTTGGACAGTAATGTAGCCCCAGTGCAAGCTGCTCCACGTAATGTTCCAGTGGCACTTAGGGAGGCAGTGAAGGCACAATTAGATAAATATGAGAAAGATGGCCACTTGGTTTCAGTGTCGGAGCCAACAGAATGGATCAGCAATATGGTGATTGTCAGACGGCCAGAGAAGCCGATCAGGATATGTATAGACCCAAAGTCATTAAATGTGGCTTTAAGGAGATCTCACTACTTAATGCCGACGCTGGAGGATGTCCTATACAAGCTGCCCAGGGCTCGCATTTTCACTCTTGTGGATGCACGGGATGCTTTCCTACAGTGCAGGCTAGACGAGGAAAGTAGTTACACCACCACATTTTGGACACCTTGGGGCAGGAAGCGTTGGTTAAAGCTGCCATTTGGGGTGTCTGTGGCCCCAGAGATATACCAGCGAAAGCAGCATGAGCTTTTAGCAGGGCTCAGTGGAGTAGAGCCCATCGCAGACGATATACTGGTAGTGGGCTGTGGGGAGACAGAAGAGGAGGCTATACAGGACCATGACACTAAACTGATAGCACTCATGGAGAGGTGCAGAGAGGTTAGGTTGAGGCTAAGTTTGAAGAAACTGCAGTTCAGGCTCAGAGAAGTCAAGTTTCATGGACACATCCTGTCAGCAGAGGGGCTCAGGGCAGACCCAGAGAAGGTCAGGGCGGTCCAAGACATGCCACACCCCACGGACGCCAAGGCGGTGCAGCGGTTTATTGGGTTTGTGACATACCTCGCAAGGTTCATGCCCCGCCTCTCTGAGATATGCGAGCCACTGAGGAGGCTGTTGGACAAGGCCGTCCCATGGCACTGGCTTCCCAAACATGGTGCGGCGATCGAGGAGATCAAGCGTCTGATCACAGTGGCCCCGATCCTGAAATATTACGACGTGACCAAGCCGGTCACCATCCAGAGTGATGCAAGTCAGAAAGGACTTGGCTGCTGTCTGTTCCAGGAGGGTCAGCCAGTAGGGTACGCATCGCGGGCACTGACTCAGACAGAACAGAACTATGCACAGATTGAGAAGGAGTGTCTGAGTATTGTGTTTGCGTCAATACAGATGCACAGTGGATACGCTCTAGTCTCCTGTCTCGTTATTTAACACAAACAGAGTTCTCCTCTTACTGTGTTAGCAGCGTCCACAGCTGCTGCTTATCGTCCTGGTGGTTGATGTTAGCCTAGTTAGCATAGCCAGCCATTAGCTCTCTCTCTCGTATTTGTTTTCGGTCTTGCTCCACGTTCATTCCAATGGCTATTTTCGTTACTGTTATCTGGTATATTTCTGTAGTTTTCCTTCTGTAGCTGGAGCTAGTATCTTCTTAGCTGGTACCGCTGTATCTGGGGCTATTGTTACTGTGTTAGCTGAGCTGTGGGTAGTGTTAGCTTAGCTGGGCCTTGAGTTAGCTTAGCTGGGCCTTGTGTTAGCTTAGCTGGGCCTTGTGTTAGCTTAGCTTGTTAGTCGACTAGACAGCCTCTCTTGTTTCACCTTTGGTGTCCATGGTATCGTCGTCTCTCTTGGTTTCGAGTACGACACTGGTCTGTAGATGTCCACAGTAGTCTTTACAGGGGGACACTGGTCTGTAGATGTCCACAGTAGTCTTTACAGGGGGACATATCGTCTGTAGATGTCCACAGTAGTCTTTACATCGGGACATATCGTCTGTAGATGTCCACATTAGTCTTTACTGGGGGACACTACTCTGTAGATGTCTTTACAGGGGGACACTACTCTGTAGATGTAGTCTTTACAGGGGGACATATCGTCTGCAGATGGGTGATTCTCATGAAATCTTGATTTCAAAATTTCAAACATAACTTTTTTTTTAACAAACTTGCATCAACAAATTTCCTTTTCAAGCACTATAAGCCAGGTCTAGAGTATATGTGAATAATAATTAGAAAATATTTATTTACAATTTAACACCTTTTTGAACACATTTTCCAAAATAAGTCATTCAAATTCGCATTACCGCAACAGTCTTAAAACTTCAAGACAATAAGAAAAGTGTATACATTTTCACAGTTTTAAGAATTGATTATTAACAGTCATAGACACATACCTGAAACTATGAAATAATATATATTTTTAAATAATCATTTTTAGAAACAACTAATTTGTGATATTTCATGGAAACCTGAATTTGTCTTAAAATGTCATTGTAAACATGAAAGCACATAACAAATAGATCATGGACATGCCTTTAGAATCAAATTATAATTGTAACAGCTGTTGTGGGTAATGATACATGGGTTTCGGAAATGAGATTAATGATTTCGGTAATGATAATAAGTATGCTAAGTGTTGCCAGACACAACCTGCCTGTAATGCCTGGACCAGGCAGCCAAATGCCTGGTGCGCATGCGCGGTGACACCAATGGCGGAAATACACGGCTCGCTCTGAGTACCACTCGTGGAGTAACAATGATTTAAACTGTTTATTAGCAACTCCGAGCTTCCAGACCCCACTGTAAAGCTGTGTTAAACCCATATTGTACGCTGGGTATCTTTGAAATTCATATCTGATATATTTTTGACACACCCCCAGCCCCGCGATCAAAGCTTGGTTGTTGTTTTTTAAACTGGTCGTGTCCCACCAGCAAGTGACTGCGGTCACAAAAGCCCCAGGCTTGCAAACCACAGTCACGTAAGGGGCTAGCGGCTAGGTCCCCCTAATGACGAGGGGGAACTAGGTAGCGGGCTATATTACTTTTAACATGTGCTTAAACCCAGTGTTCTCGACAACGGAGTATGGTCGCAGATCTGCTGCTATAAAAACACATATGGCGTTTGTTATTGCTTTGGCCCGGTGTGAATTAATAGCGAGATGCTGCTTGAATGCAACGGATTGCAACGGGGAGCTGGGTTTGCACTAGGATATGTTTCTTCCGTGTACCAGACAGTGATATTCACATTCGGGTGATGCCGTTTCAAATGCGTGATAAAGTTTGCAATAAAGTTGAACAATAACTGGCTTGTCAGTTAGTATTGACTTGCCATACTAAGGCTAATATGCTATGCTGAATTACAGCTCTCGTTCAGTGTAGCTGCGCGCTGCGTCGAATGAACAAACAACATCCGGTTAGTTGTGCACGTTATATTAGGGCCGGGGGGATTTAAGTTCTGCAAAAAAAGGTTTCATACCGTTGCAATCGCTCGGTGCACAGCCCGTACTGTACCGGAGGACCACATTGAGGCCTACCGTTACACCCCTAGTATTTACAGGGGGACATATCGACTGTAGATGTCCACAGTAGTCTTTACTGGGGGACACTGTTCTGTAGCTGTCCACAGTAGTCTTTACAGGGGGACATATCGTCTGTAGATGTCCACAGTAGTCTTTACAGGGGGACATATCATCTGTAGATGTCCACAGTAGTCTTTACAGGGGGACATATCCGCGGGGTAATGTCCACTTATGGGGCTAGGTGGCTAAGCTAGTGAGTTAAGTTCCAGAGAGGTGTCTGGGAACTAATCTACTGTAGCCAGTCTTAAACTTTAAAGAACATTAAAGCAGCAGTTGAGCAGCGTTGGTGTAGCATTTATGTAAAAAATAGCAACCGTAGTGTAAATTGTGAAAAATGTATTAGATTGTGAAAAAAACTGCCCCCCCCCGCTATCTTCCTCTGGTATGTCTTCTAAGGTGTCGTTTGCGTTAACCATACTGTAACCGAGATATTTAGAATATATTATATATAGAATATATGCGTTAAATACTTGTATTCATCACGAGGGAAATTTGCCACTACAAATAGCTCACAGTAAACATTTAAGTAAACAAAAACAAGTCACGAATAAAAATAAGCCTAAGAATAAAATACGGTCCGGGATATACACATTTTCTATGTTACATTCTAATATAAAATACAGTAAGTTTTAAATTGTACTATGTTGGTTTAAAAGTAAAAGTCCAGGAAGATAGTACTGTCACCCTGTGCTCAGTAGGGATGGGTACCTTTCACATTTGAACCGATACGGTACCTTTTTTCGGTACTTTAGTGTCTCAAGAAATTTAATTTACCTACCTCGGCCGTAAAAAAAATCCAAACTTCAAATAACTACAATTTCGACCGTTTTCGGCTTGCCATTGCTCCGACTGCTTTGTTGTTGAATCAAGTCAAATCCTAGGTAAGCATATATTGTGCGTGTGAACGTTGCCATGAAAAGAAAAAAGGTCGACGTGGCATTGATCCATCGTTCGATTATAACCCATTACCGCCATCCTCTCGCTAAACAACTTGTACACCTCGTTGTTTTTGTGAGTGCCCACAAGCAGCTGTTTTATTTGGTCTTCTGCCCATATGTCGATCAGGGCTTTCACTTCATCATTCGCCCAAGTCTGTCCACGAGACATGTTTACAGTATGCTTGTTTTGCAGTGAATGCCGCACGCCGCAGTGTTTTTTTCTTCTTCTTTCTACCCAAGATGCACAGTTTATCAGGTGACTTCCTATATTTTGTCCACGTTTGGTCCGATGAAGCGAACCGAGACCTATGTTTTTTGGCGGACCAGAGTTTGCATGTTTGGTCCGCACCAGAGTTCGACTGCGCATTCACACCACCCCAAAAAAGCGGACTATCGAATTCTGGTCCGATAGTCTGGACCAAACAGCTCTGGTGTGAAAGCATCCTTTTAAAAAAAAATGTAGTCTACTCTTTATAGCATATAGCCTGCCTCTAGTCTAATGGCGCTTTTGCACTGCATAGTACCTACTCGACTCGACCCGCTTTAGGTACCTGGTACTTCGTTCCTTTTCCACTGCAGGTACTACTCCGTTTGTCTCCGTGTGGGGATGCAGGCGGGGCCGCTTGTGTACACTGAAATCTCCATGAGCATAGCTATGTCCGAGGGCTTGCAGCAAGCCAGAGTTTAACACAGTTTCAATCAATCAATCAATCAATAACAACATTAACCAGACTCTCGTTGTGTCTATTCTGCTAAAGCTAACGTTACCTCTCATTGTGTCTATTCTACCAAGCAACCCGGGTTTAACGTTACCTCTCGTGTATATCTGCTGACGTTAGCGTTAGTATTAGGCTAACAACAACAAGCTTAACACATCAGCGATCTTGTTGTGACACTAAACTCTCCGCTCGGTGGTAAATTGGGTTGATGTCGGTTTTGTTTCATCAATAAATTAGGCAGAATACACAGTGAATCCATCCTTTTTTGTTTATTGCACTTGGTGCTGTTGCAAACAAATCCTGAATGAAATGTATCCTTAGCGAGGCAGTAAAGATGGCGGCTTTCTGCTTTTGTGCAGGAAGCTCCAATGTGTGACTCGTCTCTCTTCTGACCAATCAGTGGTCTGCAGTGTTTCACGTGACTTTTCTGGTACCACTTCTACCCAATAGGGTCGCTTCGAACCGAGTAGGGTATATCTGCAGAGCCGCAAGCCCAACGTCTGGGCGCTACTTTATTATTATTATAAAAAAACAGCAGTGATGCGGTATTCAGCCTAACTCTGTGGTGGGCGTGATGCAACAGCGATACCGCTGTAATGCGGTTATCGCGACAGCTCTACCAGGGGTGGGCAACTTTGTATATGGTGAGAGCCACTAAATTTCCACACTCAATCTGGGGGGCCGCATTGTTTATCGGCAGTCCTGCCCGTAGTACCCCATCACTCAAATAGCCCATAATAGTCACAGATGTGATAAATAAGGCGTATAAACTATTGTAATTTGCTTTGTTTTTATTCCATTTCAAACGCATTTAGTAATGCTTTATTTCAACTTTATGAATCTATAAATACAGCTGAATTTGAAAGTATTGCTGTGTAACCCAAATATATACAAAAATGACAAATTATAATTAAGGCTTCTATTAAAATAAATGTATGAACTTAAAGCCCACTGCTCAACAAACACAAAGCAGCATTCCTGCTGCATTTCACTACAACAGTAAATCAAAAGTGCAATAATAAATGATTTTGTTAAATGTATAAACTTTTATCCTGCTACTAAACAAAACATTCCTGAGTGCCTCCCATTAACCTTTTATCAAACTGGCATGACATTCACCCTCCCCCACAGTGGGTCAATAATGCTTCTGTCTTTAATGAGACACTTGTGGTCTCTCCTGTTGGCACACAATAGAAGGAATGTCAACTTCAATGTTTGTGCATTTTTGTACGTCCGTGCGCGTACTTCTGCTCAGAAAAGTGCTGGGACGGCGTGGTACAGCATGGCATAACCACTGCACCCCTGATTATTAGTGACCCACAATAGATGGAAATTATGTTAGCAAATTTACCTGATGTATAATGCAGTGCAGCATTGGACACTCAACGCCACTCTGCCTTAGAAGCCCGGCGAATCCTGTGTGTTTTCCTTTCATTGCTGGTGCTCCATCGGTAACAACAGCGGACAGTTTATCAAACCCCCCATATTGCTGCACGGCACTTTCAACAGTGTTAAATATATGTCCACAGACTCCACACTAGGGCTGGCCCCTATTAGTTGACTAATTGATCGAAAGTAGCCATAGTTGACTGTCAACCTCTTAGTCGAATGCAAATTTTTTATTTATTTTTTTAAATATTGACCTGGGGCCGCATGGAGTGTCGGTGAGGGCCGCCAGTTGCCCCTCCCTGACCTAGACTGTGGCGGCCCGCCACAGTCTAATTAGTCCCGCTACAGTTGTATAATAATACAGTTTTTTTTAGATATAAAGTTTGTCAATAGGGATGTATCAGTAGTATTGGCAGTGGTAGTAGTCGTAATAGTAATCCACTATATATTTTTATTTTCTAAAAAAAATAAACCAGTTCAACACAGGTAACCCACTTTTGCTTCATTTCTTTGATGGCTCAAATGTATGCTCTAGTCCAGTGGTTCCCAAACCTCTCCTCGAGACACCACAGCCATTCCATGTATTTGTTAAATTCCACCACCAGCACACCTGATTCAACTAATAAAGGGCTAGTTAAGTTGAATCAGGTGTGCTGGTGGTGGAATTTAACAAATACATTGAACGGCTGGGGTGCTTCGAGGAGAGGATTGGGAAGCACTAGTCTAGTAGATTTTGTGTTTTGAGCACAAAGTTCATCATAGATCTAGCCTCTTTATTTTGCTCTCAAAGTGCACCAGATTGATGCATTTAACTTTAAAATGTACACACACACACACACTGCTCCGGTCATGCGTCCACTCAACTCATGGAAAATACAGCATCAGGCTATTGTTCTAAAAGTATCTCTACTAATAAAATGGAGTATTGAACTTGAGGGCGGCTAGGTGGTGTAGTGGGCAAGGCACTCGCCACCAGTGTGGAGACGCTAGGATTCGCGTGTTCGAATCCAGCTCTCCACATTGTTTTTCAGTTTGGCTGGTCGTCCGCAGTAATACACATTGGCCGTATTACGGGGAGGGAAAACTGAAGGGTGGGGATCGAACGTTGTGAACAAGCGACTCCTACAAGTCGGTTGGTGCGCCTGCGCAGTAGAATCAGGAAGTGTCGGGGGCAGCGTGAGCCTCCCACGCGTTACTCCTCGACACTGAGAGATCGAGCTGCGCAGGTGAAAAGATGCGACTGCTGTTACCTCAAGTACCGGAGGGGACTTGTGCTATGTATGACTTAGTCCACATTGCAGCCGGCTTGTGGGAGGCAAGAAACAGCGTTCGTGACAGGGGAGGGTTGAATTGGACGATACGAAATTGGGATGGGAGAAAAATATGGAAAAATGGGAGAAAAAGTGGATCAAAAAAAAAATGGAGTATTGAACCGTTTTTAACGGCTGAGTATTGGGTGGGACATTCTGATTTAAGCACTTTCTAAATAAAATAGAAAGTCTCAAAATAGTTAATTTATCTGACTGCTTGTATTAATTGATCAAAAAGTAGCCATGTGCAGTAATATAGTTATATAAAAGAATAATAAAGCAATGCCGATTATGTTCTTAATAAAAAAAAATATCTTGCAAAAAGAACCGATAAGAGTATCGATAAAGTACAGAACCGTTAAGCAGTATGAGTAGTAGTATCGCTAAAATCCTAACGATACCCATCCCTAATGAACACTGTTAATACACTGTTATCAATGAAAGAAATGTTTGCAGCTGTGGTAATACTTCAGTTGGTTCATTATAAAAGATACAAACCTGAAAACAAAAGCACTTAAATGTTAAATGAAAGGACCACAGTAATGAGGCAGGAGGAACATATTTTTTTGCACTATAATGGTAACATTTGTATTTAAAAAAAAGTGCCCCTAAAAAGATTCTGTGCCCCTAAATTTTTCATTTAGGGGCACCTGTGCCCCTAGTGAAAAAGCTTAGCGTACAGCCCTGATATGTATATATTCTCAGGGCTGTACGCTAAGCTTTTTCACTAGGGGCACACTTGCCCCTAAATGAGAAATTTAGGGGCAAAAAATATTTTTTAGGGGCAAATCTTTAAATAACAATTTTACCATTATTTATATCTATTGTTTTTGATTTAAAAAAAAAAGAAAAAAAATGTTTATAATTTTTTTTTATAAAATATATATATTATATAATCATACTTGTAGTTGTATTATCTGCGAGACATCGCCACCACGCAACAAGTCAAAATGCTCGCTATATGCAACCAGCTCCACTGTCTGTGTGTACTCGAGTAGCCTCCAGCTACGGCCAGGATTCTCCGGAGCTGCAGCTGGACCCTATATTGTAGCCTCCAGCTACGGCCAGGATTATCCGGCGCTGCAGCTGGACCCTATTGACTATATTCAGCGTGCCCTCAGCTCGAATACGCATCGACTCATAAGACATTGATATCCGGAGCTATCTGTAGCTACTGCTATATAAGACAACTCCTCGGTGAACTATTTAGTTTAATGGGACGTTTCGTTTTGAACAGTGAGCTAACGCGAGCTATCATGCACTACTAGACTATCAGTAGCGCAGGCTCACCGAGGTCCCAGTGTCCCACTAGAGACTATCTCCGTGTGTCTGAGTTCAGTTCAGTTCGGCTCACTATAGGAGGTTGAACGCGTCGAAAATATGAAGCAATACTAACTTTACTTTTCTTCATAGCTAAATCAGACAGTCAGCCAGTCTATCAGAGTGAGTGCTCAGTCGATTGTTCCCGCTGATCATACCTGCTGAGTGCTCACTGCTCAGCTCGCGTGAGTGGCGTCATCACACGCCTTGGATAATTTAGGAGTGAAATGCGAATGCAAGGCTTGAAAGCACTACTCGCAAGCCCGCCCCCAGATAATATTTACCAATCGCAACGGCCAATTAAAGGGGCAATTCGCGATCATATCATCGCAGTGTACAGGCCTGATTCTCTGTTAGGATCTATGGGTAACAGTTAGGGATGGGTACCGTTCACATTGGAATCGATACGGTACTGGTACCTGTGAATCGATACCGGTACCCAACGGTACCTTTTTTCGGTACTTTAGTCTCTAAAAATGTAATCTACCTACCTCAGTTGTGAGGGGAAAAAATCCAAACTTCAAATAACCACACTTTCGACCGTTTTCAGCTTGCCATTGCCCCGACTGCTTTGTTGTTGAATCAAGTAAAATCCTAGGTAAGCGTATATTGTGCAGTACCGAATTCTGGCACCGACGGATGTCACGTGAATCGGTACTTACTTGGTAGTACCGACGTGATTCGGTAGGTACCTTTTTAAAAGTACCTAATTCGGTACCCATCCCTAGTAACAGTACTGTATATTTGCATATCGTATATGTAACCGTACTATATACCCGTCATAAATGTCACTATGAATTGAAAATGCGGGACCCTGATGTTGCATATCGTATATGTAACCGTACTATACACCTGTATGTCATAAATGTCACTATGAATTGAAAATGGGGGACCCTGATGTAAAGACAAACGTCTTTCTCTGGTCTGCATCCCCTCAACAATTGTGTGTATTGAGCCGTACTGTATTGTACCCATTCTGCAATCTGTTAAAATAAAGTTTTCATTCATCCATTCACCTCCCTCTGGTATTTTATGGCCACTTCCGTCTGCGCCTCACTCTAGCATAGTCTTGACTTTAGGCACATAGCGATTGAATTAAAATCTTATTAACAGATTGCAGAATGGGTACAATACAGTACGGCTCAATACACACAATTGTTAAGGGGATGCAGACCAGAGAAATACTTTTGTCTTGTTTACATCAGGGTCCCCCATTTTCAAGTCATAATGAATTGTAAGTAAGGGTGCAACTTGCTCCGTGCAATCCATTCTTTGTGGATCTAGCCCACTGTGTGTAAACTGAGGGCACTGCACTACTACTACTACTACTACTACTACTAACTACACTACTATAGTATTTCATACCACTTGTTAACTCATAACTCTTGAACTATCCCTTTAAGGTGACACTCATCATCAAGTACCAGTGACAAGACATGTCTAACCTGTCAATCTACAATTACTCTGGGGAGAGTGAACGTTGTACTTTGCAAGACTCTTATTGTTACTGTTTTTATCTGGTATTTTTAGGCCACAGCCCCACTGATATCCAGTACAGTGGAGGAGATGGTGTCTTGCAGTCACCTCTCTCTGTTGCGACTAAAGGAACTATCTGTCTACTTGGTGGACTGCATTAAAACACCAGGACATAAAGGAACTGTGAATGAAGGAGGAGGTAAGGCTCTAAAGTGTACATCCACCTTCAGTGTTCATACAGATGCTTGAAATAAATCATGCAAAGACGAAGCGATCGTTCAAACTATATCCCCAATTGTTTTATGCATGTTTTTCCATGATTCTCATTACCATAACTTTCAAGGTGACATAATACTGTGATGAATCTGAAGAAAATATCCATATTCCATTAAATCTAACTTTATTTTAAACCTCATCATCATTCATTTATTCGTACATGGAATTACCACAGTCCACAGTGCATATTAATATAATTAACCAAATTCCATGGCAGAAAGGAACAGGTAGAAGAAAAATTCGTATATATACCTGCCCCTACACACATACAACACACCGATAGACTTATTGCGTAAAACCAAACGGAATATACCCATTTTGCAAAAATGGAAACATCAACACAACTAAATTAAATCAACATAAATAAACCCATTTTGTGTATCTATCAGTCAAACTACATATTTAGGTTCATTCATTTATACACACGCGCACACACATGTATCTATACATTTATGTATTATTCTACAGTGTTTCCCATTAATTACCTAGACTGTGGCGACCCGCCACAGTCTAATTGGCTGCAAAACCCTTGCATAGAGACATTCTAAATACTGTGCTTAAGAACGAAAATAGAACACTTTCTAATAGGGCTGCAACTAACGATTATTTTGGTAGTCGACTAATCTGTCTTATTTTTTTGATTAGTCAAAAAGTAAAATAATACAGTGCAATAAAATAGTAGAATAGAATAGATAGTAAAATTATGCAATAGAATGGACAGAGTAAAATAGTGCTACAGTACAATCAACAGCGGGAGTGTATTAGAAGGCTATGGTGAAGAGGTACGTTTTTAGCTTATTCTTTTAAATATTAAGAGATATAGCTTCCCTAATGTCCATAGATAGTGTGTTCCATAATTTTGGTGCATAGTTTGCAAAGGCTGCATCCCCGATTTTCCTTAGACTGTGGCTTGGAACCTTTAATAGACCAGTAGAAGAAGATCGCAATGTTCTAGGAGGCACATAGTTGACTAGAGAATTTACAATGTAGCTTGGTCCTCAGGGCTCTACGCTAACCTTTTTCACTAGGGGCACAGGTGCTCCTAAATGAAAAAATTTAGGAGCACCCAAAAATATTTAGGAGCACAGTGAAAATATGTCAAGTAACAGAGTTTTTTTCTTTCAAAAATAAATGTATATTTGTACTGTGCGTGCATGTGCAAACGGGACACATCTGTGCAATAGCACATACCACCAAAGTCACTGGCCCACTGTGTGCATGTGTGTGTATCATCTGCGTGTGCAAACGGGAATGGGACAGACATTTGAACTATTAATTAAGTGATTAATGCCTACTATGGCAAAGTTGTAGCCAACAACTAGGCCTAATAAGAAAGGCAGTGATATTGAACAAAAAGGAGACACTGGCTTTACAACCAGGGCCATCAGTAGAGGGGGGAGCTAGTGTTGCTCTTTTAGAAAAATAATCCTTTCAGGGTTGCCTATTGAAATACTGTACACCTCCAGTACAGTAGTTTGCGTGTCAGGTAGACCATTGATTGACAGTCGATTCTGCCAATTACGACGTCACACCGTTGCACTCTGTATGTCATAAATGTCACTATGAATTGAAAATGGGGGACCCTGATGTAAAGACAAACGTCTTTCTCTGGTCTGCATCCCCTCAACAATTGTGTGTATTGAGCCGTACTGTATTGTACCCATTCTGCAATCTGTTAAAATAAAGTTTTCATTCATCCATTCACCTCCCTCTGGTATTTTATGGCCACTTCCGTCTGCGCCTCACTCTAGCATAGTCTTGACTTTAGGCACATAGCGATTGAATTAAAATCTTATTAACAGATTGCAGAATGGGTACAATACAGTACGGCTCAATACACACAATTGTTAAGGGGATGCAGACCAGAGAAATACTTTTGTCTTGTTTACATCAGGGTCCCCCATTTTCAAGTCATAATGAATTGTAAGTAAGGGTGCAACTTGCTCCGTGCAATCCATTCTTTGTGGATCTAGCCCACTGTGTGTAAACTGAGGGCACTGCACTACTACTACTACTACTACTACTACTAACTACACTACTATAGTATTTCATACCACTTGTTAACTCATAACTCTTGAACTATCCCTTTAAGGTGACACTCATCATCAAGTACCAGTGACAAGACATGTCTAACCTGTCAATCTACAATTACTCTGGGGAGAGTGAACGTTGTACTTTGCAAGACTCTTATTGTTACTGTTTTTATCTGGTATTTTTAGGCCACAGCCCCACTGATATCCAGTACAGTGGAGGAGATGGTGTCTTGCAGTCACCTCTCTCTGTTGCGACTAAAGGAACTATCTGTCTACTTGGTGGACTGCATTAAAACACCAGGACATAAAGGAACTGTGAATGAAGGAGGAGGTAAGGCTCTAAAGTGTACATCCACCTTCAGTGTTCATACAGATGCTTGAAATAAATCATGCAAAGACGAAGCGATCGTTCAAACTATATCCCCAATTGTTTTATGCATGTTTTTCCATGATTCTCATTACCATAACTTTCAAGGTGACATAATACTGTGATGAATCTGAAGAAAATATCCATATTCCATTAAATCTAACTTTATTTTAAACCTCATCATCATTCATTTATTCGTACATGGAATTACCACAGTCCACAGTGCATATTAATATAATTAACCAAATTCCATGGCAGAAAGGAACAGGTAGAAGAAAAATTCGTATATATACCTGCCCCTACACACATACAACACACCGATAGACTTATTGCGTAAAACCAAACGGAATATACCCATTTTGCAAAAATGGAAACATCAACACAACTAAATTAAATCAACATAAATAAACCCATTTTGTGTATCTATCAGTCAAACTACATATTTAGGTTCATTCATTTATACACACGCGCACACACATGTATCTATACATTTATGTATTATTCTACAGTGTTTCCCATTAATTACCTAGACTGTGGCGACCCGCCACAGTCTAATTGGCTGCAAAACCCTTGCATAGAGACATTCTAAATACTGTGCTTAAGAACGAAAATAGAACACTTTCTAATAGGGCTGCAACTAACGATTATTTTGGTAGTCGACTAATCTGTCTTATTTTTTTGATTAGTCAAAAAGTAAAATAATACAGTGCAATAAAATAGTAGAATAGAATAGATAGTAAAATTATGCAATAGAATGGACAGAGTAAAATAGTGCTACAGTACAATCAACAGCGGGAGTGTATTAGAAGGCTATGGTGAAGAGGTACGTTTTTAGCTTATTCTTTTAAATATTAAGAGATATAGCTTCCCTAATGTCCATAGATAGTGTGTTCCATAATTTTGGTGCATAGTTTGCAAAGGCTGCATCCCCGATTTTCCTTAGACTGTGGCTTGGAACCTTTAATAGACCAGTAGAAGAAGATCGCAATGTTCTAGGAGGCACATAGTTGACTAGAGAATTTACAATGTAGCTTGGTCCTCAGGGCTCTACGCTAACCTTTTTCACTAGGGGCACAGGTGCTCCTAAATGAAAAAATTTAGGAGCACCCAAAAATATTTAGGAGCACAGTGAAAATATGTCAAGTAACAGAGTTTTTTTCTTTCAAAAATAAATGTATATTTGTACTGTGCGTGCATGTGCAAACGGGACACATCTGTGCAATAGCACATACCACCAAAGTCACTGGCCCACTGTGTGCATGTGTGTGTATCATCTGCGTGTGCAAACGGGAATGGGACAGACATTTGAACTATTAATTAAGTGATTAATGCCTACTATGGCAAAGTTGTAGCCAACAACTAGGCCTAATAAGAAAGGCAGTGATATTGAACAAAAAGGAGACACTGGCTTTACAACCAGGGCCATCAGTAGAGGGGGGAGCTAGTGTTGCTCTTTTAGAAAAATAATCCTTTCAGGGTTGCCTATTGAAATACTGTACACCTCCAGTACAGTAGTTTGCGTGTCAGGTAGACCATTGATTGACAGTCGATTCTGCCAATTACGACGTCACACCGTTGCACTCTGGCCGTCCGGCGCTGCAGCTGGACCCTATTGCCACACCGCTTGCACTCTGGCCGTCCGGCGCTACAGCTGGACCCATTGCCCACCTCTGCGGTTGATAACGCTAGCCAAGTTAGCTGTACACACATACACAGTGGGCCAGTTGTAGGGGTGTAACAATGCATCGCAATGCATCGATCCTACTTTGCAATATTTACAAAACATGACATTGTTTTCGAACTCTAGCCATGGGGAAATGTTTAACCAATTCACGTTAAATTTGTATGTCTTCCCTCCGGCTCCAGTGGGTGTAGCTTCGCTAGCTACAGTGGCTACATTGGGTGCTACAGTGGGTGTAGCCTCGCTAGCTTGGCCAACTTCGCTAGCATGCTGGCTAGCGTCAGTATCTTGGTTAACGTTAACCATCACCTCTGTAACATGAGCTGCCTCGCCTGACTTCTCATTCTCCGGTATCTTTCGTGCAAAATAAAAATTAATGGGCTTCGGTGGCTGTATTATTGTTTGACTCAGACAGTGACGCAGCCGCTGATCATTACTTTCGGTTTCCAGTCGCGTGACCACAGGAAACTACTGTGATTGGAACGTTTATGCGGCTGTGAACTGTGGGACTTGTAGTTTTTTAACGATTCTCGCAGCGGAGAAAAAAAAGGACGAATGAGAGGCTGTACTCTGCACTCGCTGGCCCCACTCGCACGCCGCGCGAGTACTTGATTTTGCATGTTCGCACGCACATATTTTTAGGGGCATATGCGAGCAATATGGTCGCACTGTAGAGCCCTGGTCCTGTTCCATTTAGTGCTTTGTATATAAGGAGGAGGACCGTGAAATCAATTCTAAATGTTACCGGAAGCCAGTGTAGGTTAGCTAATACTGGACTGATTTGGTCTCTCCTCTTGGTTCTAGTTAGTAGCCTAGCTGCCGAGTTTTGAATGAATTTGAACACAGTTTTGACTCTTATCGCAATTTAATTCCTTCAACTACTAAACATTATTATAATATTAATTGAGTAATTAACATTTAAATCTGTCACAATGTTGCCAACCAATTAGGGCTGCAACGATTAGTCGACATAATCGACGACGTTGATCATAAAAACTTGTCGACGCAGAATGTTTGTCGATTAGTCATTATATATATATATATATATATATATATATATATTTTTTTTTTCTTTTTTGCCGCACTATATCTTTGTGATAGTGGCTTCTCAGATCTGGTCCAGCTGAAGACAAAGCAGAGGAACAGATTGGACATTGAGCATGACCTCAGAGTTGCTTTGTCTACCATCCAGGGCTCCAGACTAACTTTTTTCACCACCGTCCCGAAATACAGTTTTAACCGTCCCAAAGTGAATGTAAACCGTCCCAATTTTTTTTTATATATATAATATATCAACGTCAATTTGGTCATATGGGGACATATTTTGTGCTTATAATGGCACAGAGGGTGAGACCAACTGTGTACCGTACCTTTTGATTATTGTAAGCACAAAGATAATAAGCAGCTATAACTAGAACGTGTCGATAATATACAGTTCCAATAATAATAATAATAGATCAAATTTATATAGCGCCTTTCATAGAACCCAAGGTCGCTTCACAATCGGGACAAAAAATAGGGCTAGGGAAATAGGGGGGAAAAAGGGGATGAGGGAAGGTTAGGGATAATGGATAATGGACCTAATCTAAACTAACTGATGGGGAAAAGCCTTGGTCAAGAGGTGTGTTTTTAGAGCAGTTTTGAAGGTGTCTAGGGTTGGGGCGTTGCGGATAACATTACACTTCTGTTATTTAAATGTGTCCTTACGTTAGAGTCAGGGGTTGTATTGTTGGATGCAGTTCCCTGTTGGTCAGTGTGTGTCTGTTCTCCATCTTCTTCTGCTGTGTTTATCCTCTTCAAATAGCGCAGCATATTTGCGGTGCTCTCTTCACTGAGAGGATGCCAGTATAGTGTTTATCTTTATTTTTATCCATTCTGATATTTTCGCGGTTCTTGTATAGTGGTCTCGTGCGACTGTCAACTATAATAAATATGGGCTGTTTTAAATTGTGTGAATAGTTGTTGTGAGTGCTCGCACTATGTTTCAATATAATCCGTTTTACCATTCATTCATTATAAACACAGACGTAAGGTGTCCACCGCGCGTCCACCATGCTTTTTTAAGCTCCGGCCAAAATGCATGGTGACGTGTTGACCAATATCGGAGGGGGATCCCAATGATATATCAATAAAAACATACCGTCAGTTCATGTCCAATGGGTTATGTTCACGCACACAGCAAGTATCACCAGTTCCTGGCATTTTTTAACCTTTTCTTTTTCGATGTCGAGATAAATTTGGGGCTGCTGCAGCGCGACCTGTGGTTTGCTGATCAGAATGGTGGGCGGGAGCTTGATGCTGGATTAGCGTATCGCTGCGTTGGGACGGCGGAGATAGTCATTGGTTTCGGCAAATCACACAACGTTTAGATTTCAGTGAACCCCACATGATAATGTTGCCGTCTCTCTGTCAAAGTCGGCATGAGACATGCACCGTTTGACAGCAATATGTGCGCGCACTGACAGTCGGCTAATTGACATTTCCTGTGCAAAAAAAAATCCTCTTCGTCCCGTTTGTGTCCCGGCAATGATTTCTGTTCGTCCCAAATCAATATTTGATCGTCCCCGGGACGACGGGACATCGTTAGTCTCGAGCCCTGCTACCATCACCCCAGACTTTGAGACTCTTGTCAGGAGCAAACAACATCCCCAGTTAGGGATGCCCCGATCAAGTTTTTTGCCACCGATCACCGATCGTCGTGAGCCATATCGGCCGATACCGATCGTTTTTTGTTTAAAAAGAAATAAAAAACTATATTATATAATTTTTATCTTTTTTTTATAAAATATATATATTATATAATTAGACTTGTACTTGTATTATCTGCGAGACATCGCCACCACGCAACAAGTCAAAATGCTCGCTATCTGCAAACAAAATGCAAGCTATCTGTAGCTACTGCTAGCCGGCTAGATGACGTTAAGACAGAACTTTTTAGTTCAATGGGACATTTCGTTTTGAACAGTGAACTAACGTCAGCTAACGCAAGCATACGGAGGTGTCAACATGGACTACTAGACTTGCTTGCTGGAGCATTTGTTAATATCAGGAGCTATCAGTAAATTTGATAAATGCCCCCAAAAAACTGATTCACTCAGCATGAATGGACTATAGGTCAATAAAAACGATACAAAAAAAACATAAAAAAAGATTAATCGATGCATCGTTACACCCCTAACTTTCATTATAACAATGTTATTTCTAACAAAAAACTAAAGTCTAAACTTCTCAATTTCAACATTGTTATCACACAAACTACTAAAACCCCACCCTACCTTACTCTCCCAAACTGTTCCTACTACAAATATTTTTGTTGCATGATCATGTACACATGACATGTGTTATGTATTTTCTTTTTTTTTAAGTTTAAATATCAACATTAGGGATGCCCCGATCGATCGGCCAGCGATCGGTATCGGCCGATATTCAGTATAAATATGAGATCGGTGAATTCCGATAATGCTTTATTTTCGCCGATCGTGAAAACCGATCGAAAAACATGATCCAATTCTTAGCGGAGTTCTCACTCGCTGACTTCTCTCTCAAGCACACAGAGCTGCAGCGCACTGCCGCTCCTCCTCCCCCTCCCAGGCCCGTGTCAACAGAGACTCTTATTGCTCTAGTCTAGTGCATGGGACCTCTGTGAGCTAACGTTAGCTACCTAGCTAACGTTACTGTTTAAACAAAATGACCCAGTCAACTATTTACTTTTAGTTTAATACATGAGGCATTGTCTACACAGGAAAATTCGCAGAGTCAAATTTACTCAAATTGAGTAAAATTTTACTCCCAAAAAGACAGTATTGGCTCCGACTCCAGATAGAGTGAAAATGACTCTTGTCACAGAGTTAAATCTTCAGAGTTATTTCTACTCCATTTAGTGTTAACATTTAACTCTACAAAATACCAACTTACTCCATTTAGCATAAAGTAAAAACAACTCTAACATCTATAGAGTTATTTTTCACTCAATATAGAGATATTTTAAGTTATATTTCACTCAATATAGAGTGGTATTTTAATCAATATAGAGTTATATTTTCACTCAATAGAGTTATATTTCACTCAATATAGAGATATTTTAAGTTATATTTCACTCAATATAGAGATACTTAAAGTTATATTTCACTCAATATAGAGTGGTATTTTAATCAATATAGAGTTGTAATTCCCTCAATATGGAGTTGTAGTTCACTCAATATAGAATAGATTTCACTCGATATAGAATATCATATTTCACTCAATATAGAGTGGTATTTTAATCAATATAGAGTTGTAATTCCCTCAATATGGAGTTGTAGTTCACTCAATATAGAATAGATTTCACTCGATATAGAATATCATATTTCACTCAATATAGAGTGGTATTTTAATCAATATAGAGTTGTAATTCCCTCAATATGGAGTTGTAGTTCACTCAATATAGAATAGATTTCACTCAATATAGAATATCATATTTCACTCAATATAGAATTAAATAATAATTTACTCTGGAATAATACATTTAAAATAAACGGGGGCAAAGCAGAAATCAGTATTTAACAATGCACTTTTATTTGCAACATGCAGGCATATCCTTTGGGATGCAAACAGTTTTACAACAGCGTGTGAGAATCATGACTTCAAGGGGCAATCGATAGAAAAAAAAATTAATAAAATAAGATTCATCAATATAAGCTTGTGCAATCTTTGTTTTCAGTTGCCAAGAAATTTGAAATTCCTAGTACCTTGGACTTAAAGGTCTATGATGACTTAAAACACTGAAGTCGACAAGGAGGCGTTTCAGTTGGGATGCAAACAGTTTTACAACAGCGTGTGAGAATCATGACTTCAAGGGGCGATCGATAGAAAGAAAAAAAGGTCATTAATAAAATAAGATTCATCAATAAGCTTGTGCAATCTTTGTTTTCAGTTGCCAAGAAATTTGAAATTCCTAGTACCTTGGACTTAAAGGTCTATGATGACTTAAAACACTGAAGTCGACAAGGAGGCGTTTCAGTTAAAGAAACCAGACATGGGTGTGTTGGAGATTTGTTCACCCCAAGTTGCTTATTAACATGGAGCCTAGCCTCATCCAAAATGTCACACAGGTACTGTATATGTTTGTACTTTGAAATGATCTTTGTTTCTATACGCCCAATGTAATGTAACATAGTAAAAAAAAAAAAAAAACACGTCTGAGGAAGAACTTGCTTGGTGTGGATCCTTCCTAATCTTTTTACATTACACTTGTCACAAACATTCCTCTCTTGCTAATCACACTTGGTATATGTCTACGTGATTGTTAGATTCAGTGAGCCCCTCTGCAAACAACTCCATTATATACAAAAATCACCATGACTTCAAGGCTTCATGGGGAGAGTAATCGATAGAAAAAAGGTCATAAATAAAAGACAATTACATTTTGGCCTCTGTAAAGTGACAGCAGCATCTGCACCCTTTTAAAAAGGGATAGCTCACCCAAAAAAAGAAATCTACCAATTACACACCCCATGAATCCTTGAATTCATGGAGATTTGTTTGTTTGTCGCATTCCTGAGCCAATAATTCAAGCCAGTCATCAAATTATTGGCTCAGGAATGCAACAAAAAGAAATCACCATGACTTCAATTAAGGCTTCATGGGGAGAGTAATCGATCAATTACATTTTGGCCTCTGTAAAGTGACAGCAGCATCTGTACACCCTTTTAAAAAGGGATAGCTCACCCAAAAAAAGAAATCTACCAATTACACACCCCATGAATCCTTGAATTCATGGAGATTTGTTTGTTTGTCGCATTCCTGAGCCAATAATTCAAGCCAGTCATCAAATTATTGGCTCAGGAATGCAACAAAAAGAAATCACCATGACTTCAATTAAGGCTTCATGGGGAGAGTAATCGATCAATTACATTTTGGCCTCTGTAAAGTGACAGCAGCATCTGTACACCCTTTTAAAAAGGGATAGCTCACCCAAAAAAAGAAATCTACCAATTACACACCCCATGAATCCTTGAATTCATGGAGATTTGTTTGTTTGTCGCATTCCTGAGCCAATAATTCAAGCCAGTCATCAAATTATTGGCTCAGGAATGCAACAAAAAGAAATCACCATGACTTCAATTAAGGCTTCATGGGGAGAGTAATCGATCAATTACATTTTGGCCTCTGTAAAGTGACAGCAGCATCTGTACACCCTTTTAAAAAGGGATAGCTCACCCAAAAAAAGAAATCTACCAATTACACACCCCATGAATCCTTGAATTCATGGAGATTTGTTTGTTTGTCGCATTCCTGAGCCAATAATTCAAGCCAGTCATCAAATTATTGGCTCAGGAATGCAACAAAAAGAAATCACCATGACTTCAATTAAGGCTTCATGGGGAGAGTAATCGATCAATTACATTTTGGCCTCTATATAAAGTGACAGCAGCATCTGTTCACCCCAAAGAAATAAAAGAAAACTAATAGTGTTCATCCCCAGTGCAATAGTTCAAGAGCTTAGTGATTTTCTCTTTTCCTTTTTTAAATCACAGGAAACAGTATGGAACAATAAATGAGCTTGAATCGTCATCACTGTATGACATCTGTATATCGAATGCTTTGTAAAACAAAAGCTCTTTGACATCAACTACATGAGGTCCATCTGTAGTACACACAACTTTAAATGCATAAAAATTGTCATCCAGAGACACGGTTTGTAGTGCAAATGTAAACAACAGTAACCTCTCATCTTTAAGAACAACACGGTGGATTTTGTGAAAAACTGGAACCTCACTAAGAACTTTAAGGCAAACAACTAAACCTGGACGATACATATTTCCATGGTGTTTGGCCCATCTAACATTTAACACCTTGGTGGCACTTGGTACCTGAAGAGTCTCCGCTATCTCACAGCCTCTGTCCATCACATTTAATGCTACCATTTTACTTGGACCAAGCACCAGTCTGTTGGGATCAAATGTCTGCCAATTGTATGCTACTTGACTTTGGTGTTTCTTTGCCAACGTTTTAGTTATATTTTTGAAGCTTTTTAGTTGTTTTTTAAAGAAATTATGCTTCGCTTCATAGCGCATGCACCAGACATGCAAAAGTGGTCCAATTTTACGAATACATGTAGGATAGTGCACCATAAAATGATGCTTTGGTAGTAGCCTCCTGTTGGGAAACAAATGCTTGAATAACCCGTGGTGCTCTGCAATCAAGTGTTTTAAATAAATAGTAATGCCAGTTGATAACCTGGGAGAAAATACAATATCTGCTATTTGAAGCAACAGCAGAAGCAAATACCAGTGTTGATCATTTGGACAAACCAAGTCTCCAAAGATAAGTGGTAGATTGCGAAGTAAACACCAAGATTGGATTGCATTTAACCCCAAGTCATTTGAGGTCTCTACTAACTTCAATGCAGGTGGCTTGTTGTTTTGTTCCAGGTAACCATAGTTAAAGCTCTTAATTCTCAAGTCTATTTCCTTTGATGTTGTGTAGTTTTTAATCAAGTGTAGTATTAGCAGTTTCATTTCATATTGTGCCACGCCCTCCAAGATATCATGCATAATATCGACAGAGAAATTGTCACATGTATTGAAGTACTGCAAGGAATTTAGAATGCAAGAACGTTTAACTCCCATCACATAGGGAAGACCAATAGTAGTCTCCATTGTGTGGCAGTGTTCTGCATGAAGTGCTCGAGTTCGCATAACTATCTTGGGTGAATCTTCTTTGAATTCCGTCTGAAAGTCCTCTTTCTCAGCAAGACAAAAGCGGCAACAATATCTGGCACTGAATGATTCTACGAAACCAAACAAACCGTGAATACCAAGGTTGTCACCTGTAACTTGGACAATAGTTCCATACACTGGCTGATCATACAATGGGACCTTAATTCCATCCTTCTCCAGTATTTTAATATCTTCCACAAGTGGAGCAAGTATTTTAGAAAAGCCATGTGTTTTAATGTCTTGGGCATGGAATAAAGCGACCAAATGAATATTAAGCAGAATTGAGTTGTACTTTGGAGAAAAATTACGCAAGGTGAAATAGATTGCTCCTAATTTATGTATTCCCTTTTTACTCCCCAACGGATTCGCGCATTCAAAATCATCATAGAAAAGCTGCACCTGAATTGCATGCTTCTGTTTTGAAAATAGAGGATGACTCTTGAAATACTCTCCATCACACAAGTCATTAAGAAGATCTTCTCTTAAACTGGAATCACTCTGCATCATCTCTTTTATATTAGGGTGTTTGTAAATAAAGTCTAATGTTTTCAAAATTGGGATATAAACACATTTATCAGTAACAACAGCCTGATCATAAGTTCCAGTAGTCCGATTGCGCAGGGTATCAAATCTTGTACCAAGGACATATTCAACTGGGTCTACCCTTCCCCACTTCTCTGTAAAATATTGCCTTCTCTTAGTTTCAGAATTTAAGATACAAAAGGGATTTTCAATTTCTTCATAACACTGATCAATTTTACACTCAACCTCACTTTTGATAGGTTCCTGTAAAGATAGACACTGCTTCACATATTGTTTTGCTTGATTATGGATATCATCAACAATCACTTCCATTGAAGTTACCAAAGAGTTGATTATTGTTTCACCTACACCTGCCACTTTAAGTTCAGCTACTGTTGCAGCACAGCTGTCTACAAGACTATTATTAAGAAGGACTGGAAGGACTGGGTCAGAAGGGGCACTGCCTGATGGAAAGTCATCAACATAACTTTCAGCTAAATGTTCAGCTGTAGAGCGGCCTTCACCAGGATCATCACATGGTTGATGACGTGCTTTAAGATGCTTTCGAAACCCAGAAAAAGTGCAAAAGACATGTAAACAACCAGGCTGACCACATTTAAGACGAAGTGTCCTTCCTGAACAAAGTCCGTGGATCAACCTTAAGTGCCTCATCAGTGAATTGGCATTTGCCTGAGAGTTTTTGCAAATGAAACACAACATCTTATCAAAAAACACTGGAGCATCAGAGGCCTCAAGATAAAATATCTTCTCAGTATCAAAAGTCTGTGCAGCATCAGAGGCCTCAAGATAAAATATCTTCTCAGTATCAAAAGTCTGTGCAGCATCAGAGGCCCAAGATAAAATATCCTCTCAGTATAAAAAAGAAATCAGTGCAGCATCCGAGCCCTCATCTCTTTAACCCTGGGGTTGACATTAGTGGTAGCAGCATCGATCTTGTAAATGGCGGTTTGCAAGAAGTTGTACATATTGGCCAGATCCCGGTTGTATGAGGTACCAAAGACAAAATGAGCTTTGAAAAGCTCATCAAAAGAGGCAAGAGAGTCTGGTGACTTACAAGGGATTGCATGTTTGTCAATCACAATGAAGTACTTGTGAATCACACTCCTCTGGGTCCCTACAGCAAGCAGATAGGGTTGAAGGCTCTCCGTGATGCTGTCCAAATGCCCCTGGATACTGGTCCCAGTCTGTGACAAGAGAACTTCATTAGTCTTGCTATTAAAATTAGTCACGGTTTGCAAACCGTGGTCTTTGCATGATTTCAATCATGCAGGTCAATATCAGGGATGCACGATAATTATCAGGCCGATATCAGCAATTATGACGTCATCCCGATAAAAGTATTGATAGCTCTGATAATAAAAAAAATATATATATTTTTTTTACTTTTTTCTTTTCATGTCAACATTCACACGCACTATATATGCTTATTTAGGATTTGACTTGATTCAACAACAAAGCAGTCGGGGCAAAGGCAAGCCAAAAACGGTCGAAAATGTGGTTATTTGAAGTTTGGATTTTTTTCTTCTCACAACTGAGGTAGGTAGATTACATTTTTAGAGACTAAAGTACCGAAAAAGGTACCGTTGGGTACCGGTATCGATTCACAGGTACCGGTACCGTATCGGTTCAAATGTGAACAGCATCCCTACTGACAAAGCACAATACCTGTTGGTTTTTAGTTGTTCAGGGAAACACATTGTTAATGACATTGACGGATTGTGAATTTTGTGATCGACTCAAATTATATTTATTTGGAAAAATAAATAGTCACTTTATTTGAAGAGTCAAAACTGTTCTCTTGGCTTTGTTTTGTTCATATAGTAACGCTCATGTCATGATAAATCTGGTTAGGTCAAAACTACAGGAATATACATAAAAAAATTTATAATTATAGTACAATAAATATATATATCGGTTATCGGTATCGACCTTGAGGAGCAGAAAGTTATTGGTATCGATATCGGGGTCAACAAATCAATATCGTGCACCCCTAGACAGAACAGTGATCCTTCTTATACTTTAATTCAACTGTAACTAGGGATGCTCGATATTGGCTTTTTTACCGATATACCGATATTGTCCAACTCTTAATTTCCAATACCAATATCAACCGATACCGATATATGCAGGGTTTCCCCCCCAAAAAACTGAATAATTTCAGGTAATTAACATTACATATGTCTTGTTGTGGAATTAACATAACATTATGCATACTTTTGACAATAAATAAAATCAGAATTTGTTCTTACTTGCCTGGGTAAATAAAAGTTGGTTATAGAAATGTAAAAAGAATAATTAATTTTTTTTTACCGATATTTTCCTATATCACATTTGAATGCCAATATCGGCCGATAATATAGGCAACTGTAACCTTACCTTTATGAACTTCACAAGGGAGTCAATGGCTTCTCTGGCTGAGAGCTTTCCCGGTCTCTTGTTGCGTCCCTGAGGTGATGGTGGCAGGAGGTGGACAAGAAGCAAGAGGGAGGACATTTCACTGTCCCATGCTAAAAATACAAAAAATTAAATAAAAAAAATCAGAAATACATTTGACTAAAAGCTGTGTTTCCATTTGTTTAAAAAACAATTCACCCTTCCATTATTATATTCCTTTAATTCAAGCATACCATTGTTCAGTTCTATTGTGTCTGTTGTGGATTCAGCATTCTGAAGCAGGTCTTGAAGGTCGCCGGTCTGGGTGAGGCCACGGCTTTGTTCAAGGACTTTCTGCCTGCAGAAAGTAGGCCACTTCTCCAGGAACTTTGCAGAGATGTCATCACCAAACATCAGACTGAAATCCTGCTCAATCTGCAGACAAGATGGAATAAAACATGGTTGAATTTTTTTTGTCATACATTGTTAAATAGTAGGGCTGACCCCTATTAATCGATTAGTCGACTAATCGGTCGAAAGGGGCCGTAGTCGACTGGCCAACCTCTTAGTCGAATATAATATTATAAAAAAAAATATATATATATATATATATATATTATAATTTTTTTCAAAAGAAAAGAGGCATAGAAGCGTGGCTAACGCTAATGGCAGGCATACCAGAGGCTAACTGCCTACGAAAACAGGCACAGAGGCACTGAAAGAGGATTTCATCAGTGGACCAATTGTATGCTTTTGCAGAGGACAAGAAGCCTTCAGTTGACTCCTTCAGACATTAAGCACCCCCCACAGCCCAAATGGAATGATAAAAAAAAAAAAAAAAAAAAAAAAAAAAAATTAACAATCCTAGTCGACCATCCAAATCCTTAGTCAGGGACAGCCCTATTAAATAGGTTCACCCTATGACCAGGGATGTGATCTAAATTGTTTAAAAAAGGTCATTTTTTATTTCAGTTAGACTTTAATGCAAGCCACATACCATTCCTGTGATGTCTAGGAATCGTGGAAAGGTGGTGAATATTTCAGAGGACTTGATTGGGTCATGCATCATTTCTTGGCGATGGGTGAAGGTCTGTTTCATCTTCTCCTTGATGATTGCTTCATCAGTTGTATGCTTCATCAGTGCACTGGCCTCACGAAACTGGGTGTCTGTGGTTAGCTGGTTTTCCTCAGAGAAGGGGGCTCTGTCGCCAGAACTTGGACCACCTGTAACAGTGTAGAAACCACACATACTGCTGCAATACTTTCCAGTGATATGCATTTACTATAATGATCCATCTTCACAGTTGCTAGATAAACAGTGGACTGGGACAATCAAAATTACATACCGATCAGTGGCTGAACATTACGGCTCTTCTTTTGTCCCTCTGATGCTATCTTTTGAAGTGATTTCACCCTCCATGCCAGAAACCCACTCCCATCTACTGGATTGTAATACTGCTCCTAAAACACAAGAAGTAAAGAGAAAAAAATAAAAGTTATTTGGTTTAAATGGGCATGTGTAAATGTGTTTATTTCTCTCCTTAAAACTTAACACATGCCCTTCTCTGAAGAATTGCTAAAATCAAGGTCAACAGGTAGGACATCTGTGGTTCTTAAATTGTTGAGGTTAGGAGAAATGGTCAACATACAGAAATGTTAACAAATATTTAGTTGAAATCGTACTCCGCACAGCCCTTTTAAGCAATTCCAGAGAAGTGAGGAGTAATGGGGTTGGTGTTTTATGTACCATGCATGTGATTGGATAATGTTATGCATAATGTTGTGTTAATTCCACGACAAGAGATATGTAGCCTAATGTTAATTACCTGAAATTATTCCTTTTGGGGGGGGGGGGGGGGAGAAACCCTGCATATATCGGTATCGGTTGATATCGGTATTGGAAATTAAAGAGTTGGACAATATCGGTATATCGGATATCGGTAAAAAAAAAAGCCAATATCGAACATCCCTAGAAATTATATAACAAGAATGACCTATAAACATAATAATTGTTAGACTAGAAGTCTTTATTTGTCATGCAGTTTTAACACACACGCAAGATGGGCGACCCACAGGAACACACATGCACTGAGTCGCCGATGAAATGTCTCTCTGCACTTTTCCCTGATGTACTTACATATCCCAAATTGCCCTGGGGATCGGCCAGGTATGGGAATAAGGCAGTGATGCCCTTTGCGTAGTCTTCTTTAACACGCCTTGAAGGACTCGTCCTACAGTGCACACATACACAAGTATGAGATCCAAACAAAAGTATTGCTGTGCCAATGCCTTCTGCACAATCTATGTAAAGCGCTTTGGATAACCATTTATCATTTACCAATTCTGCAAAAAGGAGGATCTTAGTAAAAACCAAAAATGTGTATTGGGTGCGTAATGTTTAGATAACATAATTACCCATGCTCTTTTGCCATGTGCGCAACCAATATCTTCACCATGTCGCGTCTTCTGGTATCCGTTAGGGTTTTCGTCCGAGCATAATCGGCAATGATCCTCTCTCCTCCAGCTGTGTCCCTCAGAATCTTTTCAGTCATCTAAGCGGGAGTAAAAAGGGGGGGGGGGGGGGGAGGACACACATGGATAGACAGTCATTTGGTGGCCAAGTATATTTAACCCTTTCACTGCCACACTAGTACCAGTATGTGGTATACAGTATGTGGTATACAGTATGTGGTACAGTATGTGGTATACAGTATGTGGTACAGTATGTGGTACAGTATGTGGTACAGTATGTGGTATACAGTATGTGGTACAGTATGTGGTACAGTATGTGGTACAGTATGTGGTACAGTATGTGGTATACAGTATGTGGTACAGTATGTGGTATACAGTATGTGGTACAGTATGTGGTATACAGTATGTGGTACAGTATGTGGTACAGTATGTGGTATACAGTATGTGGTACAGTATGTGGTATACAGTATGTGGTGCAGTATGTGGTACAGTATGTGGTACAGTATGTGGTACAGTATGTGGTACAGTATGTGGTACAGTCTGTGGTATACAGTATGTGGTACAGTATGTGGTACAGTATGTGGTACAGTATGTGGTACAGTATGTGGTACAGTATGTGGTATACAGTATGTGGTACAGTATGTGGTATATAGTATGTGGTACAGTATGTGGTACAGTATGTGGTATACAGTATGTGGTACAGTATGTGGTATACAGTATGTGGTACAGTATGTGGTACAGTATGTGGTATACAGTATGTTGTATACAGTATGTGGTACAGTATGTGGTACAGTATGTGGTATACAGTATGTGGTACAGTATGTGATAGTAAAGGGTTAACCTTCTGTAGTGCGGCAGTGAAAGGGTTAACCTTCTGTAGTGCGGCAGTGAAAGGGTTAACCTGCTGTTGTGCGGCAGTGAAAGGGTTAAGGTGACAAATGTAAACCATGACCCCCCCCCCCCCATTTTCTCCCCAATTGTACTTGGCCATCCCCAATGCCCATGCTACCCCTTTATCAGAGTCACCATCTCCATTTCAAACAGTCATATGCAAAGCTTACCAGAGTGATACGAGTCAGGTCAGCACCGTTTCTTGGAGCAGGACTAGACTGCAAAATGATGGTGTCATCAGACTCCCCCTCATTGTCTGCACCAGAGCTGAGAACGGAGCTTTGGCTGCTGGAGTTGCTTGCAGAGGTCCTCACTGAATCTAACAATCATGTAGACATATAAGTGTGATTAGATAGGAATGTTTGTGACAAGTGTAATGTAAAAAGACCACATTAGATTAGGAAGGATCCACACGTTACATTGGGCATATATACAAAGATCATTTCAAAGTACAAAAATACACAGTACCTGTGTGACATTTTAGGTTAGCCAGGACACGTGTAGCCTTTTTACAACGCATCCGCGTTTCCGGCGCTCTGATTGGCCAGGTCATGTGACATGTGCGCCCAATAGCGTGTTTGCCCATTTCCGCGTCGAACAGCCTGCAAACTACCTGGCGTTCTATCGCCATGCTCTAAGACAAACTCTAACCTTAACCAACTTCGAAGAGTGCCCTTAACCAGTGTAGAAACTTGCCGTCCCACGATTGCCGCTCATGTCACATGACCTGGCCAATCAGAGCGAAAAAAACGGGAACCCGGAAATGTTGTAAAAAGGCTTCAAGCAGCCAGGACTGTATGGATGAGGCTATAAGGCTCCATGTTAGCAACTCACCTTCAGGATTTGAGTCTTGGGGTGAACAAATCTCCAACACACCCAGGTCTGGTTTTTTTAGAAGAAATTGAAACGCCTCGTCGTCGACTTCAGTGTTTGAGTCATCATAGACCTTTAAGTCCAAGGTACTAGGAATTTCAAATTTCTTGGCAACTATAGACAAAACAAGATTGCACAAGCTTATTGATAAATCTGTTGTGCAATTTATTTAATTTGTATTAATTAAAATGTCATAAAATGGGATATTAAAATAGCCACTGAAAATGTGATCATATGAGGAAGATTGACAGCCTTAATTGACATACTTAACACCGGTTCCTGACAGGCAGCGAGCGTGCGAACTGGAGACGAAATCGTGCGCGACACTGTCCTGATATGAGGCGGCGCGTGTCCGGGTGTGTCTGTGTGTGTGTTACCTGGAAGCACACAGGGGCAAAGCAGCCTGCGATTCTTGACCAATAAAAAGTGTTTAGGGGCGTGACTCGGCCGCGTAATCGCTCAACTAGAGACACAGCGAGCGAATATTTGAGGGGGGAACGACATCGCCGCTCAGTTTGCTGTCGCTCGCGGCAGGTCAGGATAGTCTGATTGAAACGAATACATTTTAATCATTTTCGCAATCACGCTCGCTCGCGTCACTGCCTGTCAGGAAGGGGTGTAAGACATTGATTGGTTCACTCTATCCTAAATAAAATGGATTGTGCTTTGTACTGTAGGCCTACAGCTTAAATTAACATGCAGGGAAAGCCTAAACTGATACCCAGTATGTTGTTGCATAGGGCAGTGGTTCTCAAACATTTCATGTCAAGGACCCCCCAAATTGACAATTAGCCCACAGACCCCCCATTTGAAAAGATGTGCCATGGACCCCCATAAGACAATATTTGTACGGCTCTAGCAGTGATTCTCAACCATTTTAATTCCAAGGGCACCCATTTAATGGCATTTGTATCTTTGGGACCCCAATTTATATTGTAAAATCAATGTTAATTTAACTCTTGACGGTGTACAATGGACGTTGGGGTCCATGTGTTCACAGTCAGAGTTACAGACCAATAAGGGTCCATTTGGTTCCTAACTATCAAGGCGGACGCCATTTTGAGAACCAACGGCACGCTGTGCAAAATGTTTCACTCACCACACTCCAAAAAAGTAGTGAAGGTCAATTGGCCCTCAAAACAGATGAATTTCTGCCGGTCAACGTGTTTAACACGTACAGCCTGCATCTGATGGCAAATAAATAATAACAGTTACTAAGATGATACATATAGGGCACAACAACTCATGCATTATGAGGAGTGTTACAATTAGAAAATATTACAAAAGCACCATACAGTAAATTTCGCTGAGTACATTTTACTCAAACTGAGTAAAACTTTACTCACGTCTTGGGCTCAAATTGACTCAGTTTGAGTAAAATTTACTCTGTGAAATTTACTGTGAGGATAGTTCCACAAGTTTCCATTATATTATACATGGAGGCAGAACACACAAATTAGTCAACCCAGTACAATGGTTCAAATAAACACTTGTTGAACCGAACAGTGCGTCAAATTAACTTGTTATGTCCATTTACCACTAGTAAAACAGTCAACCTACAGCACATTGCGGCAAATTTACGTGACTCTATTTAGAGTAAAACACACGTTGTCTCTTCAGCAAAATCCGCCAACATGTAACATATAATTGTTCCATCTCCTGTACTATGTCTACTTGTCTTGTATGTTCTTAATACGTCAGTTTTTGTATGGATATAGTTATATCACTACTTTTAACAACAGCCTACAGGCATGGTCTACAGGTATGGTCTCAGGCCTATACAGGTATAGCCGCATGCAGGTGAAAATTAGCTTCTGGCTAACACTAGCTCATATACATTTTACATGAAAACCGACATGTTGATTAATGTGCACTGTCCCTGATAGCAATACTGTTGATAATTGAATACTCGTGTTGCACCGACGTACCTGTTCTTAAGTTATTGTCCATAAAACTGTAAAACGTTTATTTAATAGCGTGCGTGCTAGCAGCTAACATGCTAACATCGTGATAGATGGCTCTGTGGCTTAGCTGTAATGTACGGTGACTCTATTTAGAGTAAAACACACGTTGTCTCTGCCACCGTTTCAGCAAAAACCGCCAACATGTAACATATAATTGTTCCATCTCCTGTACTATGTCTACTTGTCTTGTATGTTCTTAATAAGTCAGTTTTTGTATGGATATAGTTATATCACTACTTTTAACAACAGCCTACAGGCATGGTCTACAGGTATGGTCTCAGGCCTATACAGGTGGAAATTAGCTTCTGGCTATACACTAGCTCATATACATTTTACATGAAAACCGACATGTTGATTAATGTGCACTGTCCCTGATAGCAATACTGTTGATAATTGAATACTTGTCCATACAACTGTAAAACGTTTATTTAATAGCGTGCGTGCAAACGTATAGCAGCTAACATGCGAACATCGTGATAGATGGCTCTGTGGCTTAGCTGTAATGTTGCAAATTAGTTACACACATTGCTGTTTAATAAATTAACAAATAATAATAATAATCTTACCTGGTATTTGGCATCCAAGAGAAGGAAAATATCGCTGTATTGCGCTCTTGCTGGTATACCTGAGCTTGAAGCGAGAGAGAAAGATGGCGTCGGCACCTTTGGGAATTATATGGATAGTAGGCGTGACCAATGCTGTATTACTCCAATAGAAACTCTTCTGGAACTTTACTCTCACTCTATTGGCCACAGGCAATGATTATGCCCCAAATGGAGTAAATATGACTACTTGAGAGGAAAATAATAACTCCGTAATAATTACTCTGGGAAAATGACTCCCCAGTTTTTCCTGTGTAACGGTATCTAGTTGGCTAGCTACTGATAGCTGCTGATATCAACAAATGCTCCAGCAATAGTCGAGTGCATGATACCTCCGTTAGCTCGGTAGCCAACGTTAGCTCACGTTAGCTCTATATGAAATGTCCCAGTAAACTAAATAGTTCACTGAGGCGTTGTCTTAATGTTATCTAGCAGTAGCTACAGATAGCTCCTGATATCAATGTCTTATAACATTGATTCGATGCGTATTCAAGCCCCTGGCTTGCATCGCAGTCACGAAAGGGGCTAGCTGAGGGCATGCTGAATGTGATTTGACCAAAGCAGAGTATACCAATAGGGTCCAGCTGCAGCGCCGGAGAATCCTGGCTACAGCTGGAGGCTACTCGAGTATACACACAGACAGTGGAGCTGTTTGCAGATAGCGAGCATTTTGACTTGTTGCGTGGTGGCGATGTCTCGCAGATAATACAACTACAAGTATGATTATATAATATATATATTTTATAAAAAAAAAAATCTAAAAAATATATAAAAAAAAAAAACTTTTATAAAACTAAACTATCGGTATCGGCCGATATGGCTCATAGACAATCTGTTATCGGTGGCAAAAAACGTGATCGGGGCATCCCTAATCAACATTATCTGCCCATCCTCAGTACACACACACAGAAAGGGATAATGTCTTATGAATCATCTTAAATCAACTATCCAGTTCGTTTTATAGTGTACCGTTTGGCTACTTGAAGGAGAGAGAGAGAGTGACTGACTGACTGATGACTGTCGTTCCGCGCAATGGATTTGTTAACTTGTCATTTCTGCGTCACCGTTTTTTGTATTTTATTTTATAATTTTTTAAACAAACACATAAACAAACATGACAACACACAATAAGATACACAAGCATTAGTTGACAGTGCACATCCAATGAAATCACAGTTTAGTTAATTGTCATATATAGGATATACCCTTAATACCTGTTATCTAAAAACCTACACACATATGCTCCAGCTCGTACCCCCCCCTCCCGGACCCCCCATTGGATAATCCATCCATTTTCCCTCGCTCCTAACCAGAAATTACCATTATATGCTAGCTTTTATTTTCTCCACCACTTCTAACCACAATGTCATTTTGGATTCATTGAGACCCAAAATTCTTGCTGTAGATATTTCTTGATAGATCACATCGAGATATGTAATAATCCAGACCTTTCGGCAATTTTTTTCCGGTTGGAACCATCGTGATGCTATCAGCTTTTTAGCCACTGTGATACCCGATAAAACCAATCTCTTTAGCTGTGGATGTACTGCACACTCAAAAACATCATTCAGCAGTAATACAGAGGGGTGTACAGGTATATTCCAAGTTACGAGATTTGATAATTGCTGGGTCACCTCTTTCCAGAATATCTTAACTGGTGGGCAGTCCCAGTACATGTGCATACATTTCCCCTCGTCCCCATTTGTACATAAAGAACATTTGGAGTCTTGTATAAGACCCTTTTTTTTCAGTCTTATAGGAGTCAAGTATGTCCTGTGAATATAGTTAAGATTGATTTGTTGATGGTCCGGGTTCCTTGATGTGAGTCGAACATTTGCCCAGGCTTCTTGCCAATCAAAATCACTGCGTCACCGTTTTAAAGTCGTAGTGAAGATTGATTTATATGAAAACCGATTTATGTATAATTTAAGCAAATTCCGTGTTAATATCTCAATTCCGTGAAATCCTCCGCGATTCCGCAATTGCGGATTCCATAGCCCTACGCTGACCTCATCTGGTCTATCCAAAGAGACCAGATGAGTGCAACATGAGTGCTGGTCTGTGTATTATGAAATGACAATTGCGCGTCATTGGAATTCGAATTATTTTCTAACTGGGCGGGTCTTAGGTATCAAAATGTTGCACCGATTGATCTCACGTGAATTGCCAGCGCTGCCATGATCCTGATGAGCGTCCGTAAACACGAGCACATAACCCCCATCCTCCACTCACTACATTGGCTCCCCGTCTCATCCTGGATCAACTACAAAATCCTGATGCTCACCCATAACTGCATAAACGGACACGCACCTCTCTACCTTCAGGAACTCATCACTCCACAATCTTCACCCGTACCCTCGGATCTGCAGGTAGCCTGCTCCTTCGGATCCCCAGTACCCGGCTGCACCATGGGTGACTAAGCCTTCTGCTCGGCTGCACCACGCCTGTTGCACAGACTCCCCATCCAGCTGAGGGCACCACAGAGCCTGGTCTCTTTTAAAGCAGGCCTGAAAACCTATGTTTCAAAAGGCTTTTGACTGTTAGCTTTTTCTTTTTTCTTGATATTTTTTTCTTGTGCTGTTGTCTTTCATTTTCTGTTTATACTATGTTTTTAACTATGTTCTATTTTTATTTAATTTTTATTCTGTATTTAATTTTTTACTAATTTTCTTTTATTTTATTTGTATCCGCTTTTTTCTTCTGTTTTTCTCCCATCCAATTTAGTTGTTATGCCAATTCCCCCCTCCCCTTCCTGGTCGTTGCTCGCATGTGCCCCCCACTGGTCGGTCTAGGGAGCCCTGAAGTCTTTCAGATGCTTCCTCCGAGACATAGGAGACAGCCAGCAGCCTCTTTTCACCTGCCAGCGCGGACTGTCATTGGTCAAGTGTAACGCGTGGGATGTCGCACTACCTTCACCATCTCCCTCCCTCGCTGACCGACCTGTAGGAGTCGCTGTTTACAACGACCAGAATACCACCCCACCGGCTTCCCTCCCGCTGACTCTGCCAATTGAGCCAGTATGATGTCCGGCCAAGCCGGAGGCAACTAGGGATGCACGATATTGCTTTTTTGACACCGATACCGATAACTTTATGCTCCTCAAGCCGATAACCGATATTTATTGTATTATTAAAAAAAATTGAATGTGTATTTTTTTTTTATCAATCTTTTTTTTTTCAACATGAAACAAAACATATCACAATACAATAATAATACATAAAAAGACTTCCCAGGACAATAACTTAACACCAACTTAAATGTGACCTAACCAGACAACAGAAACAAAAGCCAAGACAACAGTTTTGACTGATAAAGTGACCATATTTATTTTTCCAAATGAAAATTCACAATCCGTCAACAGCTTGTGGTGCATCCAACCTAAGACGCTCGAAGCTTTTTGTTCTTTTTTCAAAGCGGAGCCTTGAAAAAGAGGCTTTGAGTGGACACATCACCACCTCACATCACCACCACAACAACGGGTCACCTGCAGCATCACCACCGCCACGGTGTTGGGGGCCCGCGACGACGGCGCGAGCACGCTTGTACCTATTGACGAGTCGTTTGCTAAATTAAAGAAGTTTGACAGAAGGGCAACCAGCCAGGCAGTGCCGTTATCTCACGGGACGAGTAGCTACATTAGTTAGCCAACAACCAGCCAGGCAGCGCCGTTATCTCCCGGGACGAGTAGCTACATTAGTTAGCCAACAACCAGCCAGGCAGCGCCGTTATCTCCCGGGACGAGTAGCTACATTAGTTAGCCAACAACCAGCCAGGCAGCGCCGTTATCTCCCGGGACGAGTAGCTACATTAGTTAGCCAACAACCAGCCAGGCAGCGCCGTTATCTCCCGGGATGAGTAGCTACATTAGTTAGCCAGCAACCAGCCAGGCAGCGCCGTTATCTCCCGGGACGAGTAGCTACATTAGTTAGCCAGCAACCAGTCAGGCAGCGCCGTTATCTCCCGGGACAAGTAGCTTCATTAGTTAGCCAACAACCAGCCAGGCAGCGCCGTTATCTCCCGGGACGAGTAGCTTCATTAGTTAGCCAGCAACCAGTCAAGCTAACGTTAGCTGGCTCAAGCAGCTTGTTGATGTCGTCGGGAGCATTTAGCCTGCTGGCTACCTAGCTCCACTTCAACCAGCATCGGGAGATCCAGCAGCTTGTCGATGTGCTAATAGCCTCAGCAACCTAACGTTAGCTGGCTCCAGCAGATCGACAAGCTGCTGGAGCAACCTAACGTTAGCTGGCTCCAGCAGATCGACAAGCTGCTGGAGCCAGCTAACGTTAGCTTGCTGAGGCTATTAGCACATCGACAAGCTGCTGGAGCTCCCGATGCTGGTTGAAGTGGAGCTAGGTAGCCAGCAGGCTAAATGCTCCGTGACGCTGAACTGCATGCGCCGGTCTGTCTGTCGAAGACCGAGGGAACCGCAGAAGGGCTCAAGCCGCTAGCTTTTAAGCAGTCCTTGGTGGTGCAAATTAACCTGGCTACTACGGAGCAATAAGTGACTGCGTATTCAACCAAGGGTTGCATCACAGCCACGAAAGGGGCTAGCTTTGTTTAGCTCCTCGCGTCGTCGTGGGCTTCTAAGTTTGTTGTTAACGCTAACTTGCGTGGCTACGTCACAGCCAAGAAAGGGAGCGCTGGATTTGTGTAAAACGCCCTGTTCCTAAACCACACAATGTCAGTCGTACCACAGTACTGACAAAACGGGAGGAGCCTACAGTCAAAACAAACGCACTTCATTCCAATTCACCCACACCGCATTTTTTTTTTACCAAAAAATATATTATATTATCGGAGCTATTAATAACGTTATCGGGATGACGTCATAATTGCTGATATCGGCCCGATAATTACCGGCCCGATAATTATCGTGCATCCCTAGAGGCAACGCTGACAGCCGGATTCGATACCAGTGTATCTTGCGTTGGTGACGAGCGCTTAGTCCGCTGCACCACCTAGCCGCCTTAATTCTTTTATTTTTTTTACTGTTTTAACCCTGTAGCACTTTGGGATCCTAGTGAACGTAAAGTGCAATACAAATACAATTTATTATTATTATTAATTGGTACTCTGTAGTACCGACGTACCGGGTTCGGTACCCATCCCTAGTAGGAATCCACACTACACAGCATTTACAGACATAAATAAACTTCATGGCTCATCTCCTACTCTGGGTATTCAGTAGGTGGTGTTAAAGAGGCAACTACCCATGTGACCTGAGGATACTAGTGAAATATTGAATTGCAAATAGAATCGATTGTTGTTTTTTCTGGTAAAATAATCGTTTAGATTAATCAATAACAAAATCATCTTTAGTTGCATCCCTAGTGTTGCTACCATGTACAGGAGTTCAGTCGTAGGTGAAGAGGTATTCAGCATATGGTTCTGACATACGTTGCTTCCAAATAAAAGGAGAAAAGACGAAGGTGAAACTAAAATCTGTCATAACCTGAGACTAAAGGGGCTTTAATCCCGGACTGAATTTTAACTGACTTTAACCATAGCCATGATGTAACTACTCCTGCTCCAGAAACTGTTGCTTGAAACAAAGTGGTTTAAGTCTAGAACTGTAGACAACTCTGGACTACACGGCGAGGGAAGAGAGCTGGGATCCGTAACAGGCTGAGATCCAGACGCCACCGAACACCATTGCCCAGTATATTGCTAGCCAATGTACAATCAATTGACAATAAACTGGATGACATCCGAGCAACGATTCAATACCAAAGAGACGTTAGGGACTGCAACGTTCTCTGCTTCACTGAAACGTGGCTCACGCCGGAGGTTCCAGACCACGCAATTCAACCAGCCGATCACTTCTTTATCCATCGCAAGGATCGGACATCAGAGTCCGGTAAACAACGTGGAGGAGGTATTGCCTTCATGTTTAACAAAAATTGGAGCGATCCAACTAACGTGAAGGAATTATCCAACCACTGCTCCCCAGACCTGGAATATATAACCATCAAGTGTCGTCCTTTCTTCCTCCCGAGGGAGTTAACGGCGATCATCCTTGTAGGAGTGTATATTCCACCGCAAGCCAGCAACAACGCCGCGCTCTCCAGACTCCACGACGAGGTAAATAGAATACAAGCGACGAACGTTAACGCCGCCATTTTGGTGCTGGGCGATTTCAACAGCGCCAATCTGAGAAAGGTATTACCTGACTTCTATCAGCATGTGACTTGCAACACCAGAGGCGGTAACATCCTAGATCACTGTTACACGCAATTTAAAGGTGGCTACAAGGCTCATTCTGATAGTGGCTTTGGTAAATCAGATCACGCGTCAATCTTTCTTTCACCAAAGTACAAACAGAGAATTAAAAGTACTCCTGTAGTCTCGCGAGAGGTGCAGAAATGGGATTTGACGTCAGAGGAGACGCTCCGGTCTGTGTTTCACTGCACAGACTGGAATGTGTTCCGCGACACAGATAACATTAATGTCTACACGGAAACAGTGCTGGACTATGTTTGTACTAGGGTGGAAGAAACAATCCCCACTACCAAAATGAGAGTTTACCCAAATCAAAAACCCTGGGTAGACAAATCCGTCCGTGAAGCTCTGAGAGAGCGCACCAAAGCATACAACGACGGCCTAGTGGCAGGCAACATGAATGACCACAAGGTGGCGCGATACAACGTAAGGAGGACAGTGTCAGAGGCCAAACGGCGCTACAGGGATAAAATTGAACTCCAGTTTGAACAAGCTGACTCTAGAGCTATGTGGCAGGGGCTCAAAACGATGACAGACTACAAAGGCGCCTCCCTCAAACTGAACAGTGACATCTCCTTAGCAAATGACCTCAATACCTTCTATGCGAGGTTTGATGCTGGTAATAACAACACCAGCTCACAAGCCACGGCAATGGGGGGGGGGGGGGTCGGCTGCTGATGGAGGCGCAGTGTTCAGGGTAACAGAGCATGAGGTGAGGCGGACCTTTAAAAAAGTGAATATCAGGAAGGCAGCAGGTCCGGACGGCATCCCCGGCCGCGTCCTAAAAGTCTGTGCCGACCAACTGGCCCCAGTATTCACTGACATATTTAACCTGTCCTTAGAACAGGCTGTCATCCCCACCTGCCTGAAGAAGTCCACTATTATCCCTGTACCCAAAAAATCCAAGCCTGCTTGCCTCAACGACTACCGCCCTGTAGCTCTCACCTCCATAGCCATGAAGTGCTTTGAGAAGCTAGTAAAGGGCTACATCTGCTCCTCCCTCCCCATCAACATGGACCCCCTGCAATTTGCATACCGCCCCAACAGGTCCACGGAGGACGCCATAGCCCATGTGCTGCACACAGCAGCATCACACCTGGACAAGAGGCAGGGGAACTATGTGAGAATGCTATTCATCGACTACAGCTCGGCATTCAATACCATAGTCCCCTCCATACTCATAGCCAAGCTCAGGGACCTGGGCTTGAACTATGACCTCTGCCAGTGGGTCTTGGACTTCCTGACTGGCAGACCCCAGGTGGTGAGAGCAGGCAACTGCACCTCCTCATCCATCACCCTCAACATAGGGGCCCCCCAGGGCTGTGTTCTGAGTCCCCTCCTCTACTCCCTGTACACACACGACTGTGTGGCTCAGCGGAGTAGCAATACAATCATCAAATTTGCTGACGACACAGTGGTGGTGGGCCTGATCTCTGCCAACGACGAGAGGGCCTACCTGGAAGAGGTCAAGGTCCTGGCGGGATGGTGCCAGGAAAACAGCCTCTCCCTGAACGTCAGCAAAACAAAGGAGATGATTGTGGACTTCAGGAGGTCGGGGGTCAAGGACTACAGCCCCCTCAGCATCGACGGGGCACCGGTTGAGAGAGTCAACAGCTTTAAGTACCTCGGAGCCTACATATCCGAGGACTTGACATGGACCACACACATTGACAGTGTTGTGAAGAAGGCACGACAACGCCTCTACTTCCTCAGGCGCCTAAGGAAGTTCCAAGTCAGTCAGAAGATCCTTAAGAACTTCTACTCATGTACAATAGAGAGCATCTTGACCGGCAACATCACCTCCTGGTTTGGGAATAGCACTGCACAAGACCGAAGCAGACTACAAAGAGTGACACGTTCAGCCGAACGCACAATTGGAGGGGGGCTCCCCACCCTCCAGAACATTTACAACAAGCGTTGCAAGGGCAAGGCTAAGAGAATCATTAAAGACTCCAGTCACCCGAACAACTGCCTCTTTGAACTGCTGCAGTCAGGCAAGCGATACCGGAGTCTCAAGGCGAGCACAGAAAGACTCAGAAGAAGCTTCTATCCCCAGGCCATCAGGCTGCTAAACGAACAATGAATGAACACTACACAACAACAACCACCAAACGCACATAGCACACACATCCACACGCACACACTCACTTTAAACAAACACACTGTAGCACCCACTCCACACACTTTATAGCACACACCCACTTTAAACAAACACACTGTAAACACTTTATATTTATTGATGAAGGATTGCACTACAACTCGTACACCTTACTGTAAATTGTACCTAAAATTGTACCTCATCCCATTTCTGCTTTGCACTAGATAGTACTGTACATTAGTACACTGCATAGTATTGTATATTATATGGTAACTCAGAACATTGTACATATGTCTATACCGAACACTGTGACCTCATTTTTCTTCTTCTAAATTACATGCTATATTATGTTATTTGATACTATCTTGTCTAGCACAGTCTCTGGAGCGTAACAGTAAGAAGCATTTTGTATGAAAGTATTCTGTACTTCTGTATGACAACTATTAAAGAACTTGAACTTGAACTACACTGTTCTTTTTTCTTTTTCTTTTTATAAATGTTTTTATTTTCAATTTTCAACATAGAACAAGACATCACAATACAATACCGTTAACAATAATAAAAATAATGACACTAACAACAGTAATAACATCACAAGACAGGCAAAAAAAAAAAAAGACAATAAAAACTAAATAAGGAAATGACAATAGAAAATAAAAATAAATAAAATAAAATAAGTGTGGCTTTCACGTGTGTGCATTATCTCGTGTGCTATATATATGTGTGTTCTACCTACCCATATGCGCGTGTGCTTTACCTATCTACACTGTGTTCTTAAACTATAAAACAGAACTACATACCATTATAAACCTCTTGCATTGAAATGAAAGCTGAATAAAATCACCAAATATCTCCTTCCTCTGACACTTTTCTCCATCACTATTTCCATCCAGATAGCCTGGGAAGGCCTGGGAAGAAACCAAGAGGCTTGGATGGAAGAAAAGGTCTCTGCTGTGACCAGTGTGGAAAAAGCTTCAGTTCAAAGATGAATCTCAATCAACACCAACGCATTCACCAGTGTGAGAAGAGCTTTAGTCGACTGAGTAGTCTGAAAACACACCAGAGAATTCACACAGGAGAGAAGCCCTACTCCTGTGACCAGTGTGGACAGGGTTTTACTCTGCAACAGAGTCTGAAAACACACCAGAGGATTCACACAGGAGAGAAGCCCTACTCCTGTGACCAGTGTGGGAAGAGCTTTAGTCACCTGGGTAGTCTGCAATCACACCAGAGAATTCACACAGGAGAGAAGCCATACTCCTGTGACCAGTGTGAGAAGAGCTTTAGTCAACTGGCTCATCTGCAACCACACCAGAGAATTCACACAGGAGAGAAGCCATACTCATGTGACCAGTGTGAGAAGAGCTTTAGTCAACTGTCGTCTCTGAAATCACACCAGATAATTCACACAGGATGGAAGTCCTACTTTTGTGACCAGTGTGAGAAGAGCTTTAGTCGACTGGGTAATCTTAAATCACACCAGTTAATTCACACAGGAGAGAAGCCCTACTCCTGTGACCAGTGTGAGAAGAGCTTTAGGCAACTACGTCGTCTGAAATCACACCAGAGAATTCACACAGGAGAGTACTCCTGTGACCAGTGTGAGACGAGCTTTACTCAACCGTCGTCTCTGAAATTACACCAGAGGATTCACACAGGAGAGTACTCCTGTGACCAGTGTGAGACGAGCTTTACTCAACCGTCGTCTCTGAAATTACACCAGAGGATTCACACAGGAGAGTACTCCTGTGACCACTGTGAGACAAGCTTTACTCAACCGTCGTCTCTGAAATTACACCAGAGGATTCACACAGGAGAGAAGCCCTACTCCTGTGACCAGTGTGGGAAGAGCTTTAGGCATCTGTGTAGTCTGAAATCACACCAGAGAATTCACACAGGAGAGAAGCCCTACTCCTGTGACCAGTGTGAGAAGAGCTTTAGTCGACTGTTTAATCTTAAATCACACCAGAGAATTCACACAGGAGAGAAGCCATACTCCTGTGACCAGTGTGAGAAGAGCTTTAGTCAACCGTTGTCTCTGAAATTACACAAGAGAATTCACACAGGAGAGAAGCCCTACTCCTGTGACCAGTGTGAGAAGAGCTTTAGGCGACTGGGTAGTCTGAAATCACACCAGATAATTCACACAGGATGGAAGTCCTACTTTTGTGACCAGTGTGAGAAGAGCTTTAGTCGACTGGGTACTCTGAAATCACACCAGATAACTCACACAGTAAGGAAGCCACATCATTGTGGTTTGTGTGATAAGAGATTCATTACATTAGCATATTTCAGAAAACATGAGAAAATGCACTTGGGAGAGAAGATTCAGGGACATGTCAAACCTGTCAATTCACCGGCACATTCTTAGAGGAGATAAACCCTACTGCTGTAGCCAGTGTTAGAAGAGTTCCACTCATAATGAATGTGTGGCCCAGTGTTAACACAAGCACAGCCGACAAGGGGTCACATGACCCCTAGGCATTTTCAATAAATGTATCGTCGTCACTCGGTTGAGCTCCAGCTCTGTCACTCAATGACTTTTACTAAAAGTACCCGTTTTATCTGGCACGGTTTCTGAAATTTCTAAATTACTTCAGGAAAATGGAATTAGAACGTTATTCCAGTTATTTCTGCTGAGTGGCCATCTTCCCCCCCTGATTTGCTGGCTTCAATTCCTATTTTTATTAGGTTTTTTATCTATATATATATATATATATATATATATATATATATATATATATATATATATATATATATATATATATATATATATATATATATATATATATATATATATATATATTCTATGTATATACATTATGTGTCAGTACATGCATCTCCATTCTAAAGGCTGTCGGGTCATCTGACCCGTTCCCGGCGGGAATTAGTGGCATTTTCTCCATGGCTGTGCTAGGGGTGGGAATCACCAGTTTCATCACGATACGATATAGATTATTTGGTCAACGATACGATATTTGCTGATATCACAAAGTCTGCCACGATGCGATTTGATTAGATTCAGGTGCCTGCGATCGATATGAGACTATATTATATTCCCATTTAACACAATCAGTAACATTTAGATCAACCCAAAAAAGGCAACGGAAATATCATTTGACATTTAAATTTTTTAGCCCTTCCAGACATTTAAATGAAAGACAATCTATTGTTTTTAATACAAATAGACCTGTTCACTGTAAAGTGCCACGTTTTGATAAATTGAGCTTTAAACTTTAAGTAAACTTTTTTTGGAACACGCAACCTAAAACCCCTCTTTCCAAACGCAGACACACACAGGGAGAATGCCCCCTCCCAAGTCCCCACTCTGCTGTTCTCTCTATGGCTCTGATCAGCTTAGCTTACGGCAGTGTTTCTCAAAGTGGGGGGCGCAGAGGCATGACAGGGGGGGCCTTGAGATTTATTAAATTTATTTTTTTTTGGATTCCAGAAAATTTTCACTAAAGTGCTATCTGTTGCAGCTGCACTGTTCTCCATGAAAATACAATTTCTCAAAATCTGAAAATCATTATTTAATAAAACACAGAAAAGGATCACCAAGTTACTCTGGATAAAAAAAACTTTACAGACAACATTGAGACAAAGCTTCCTGACACATCTCCATCCAAACTCTTGGAAGAACTCTTTGAAATCTCATCTGATACCACCTAGAGAGCTAGTTTCAGAGTGTGGTGCTGAGTACCAAGTATCTCATCTCATGGCCCACCAAGTATCTCATGATGCAGCAGTTAAGGTGTTGATACCATTCAGCACCACATACAGTATCTGTGTGAAGCTGGCTTTTCATCCATGACAGCTCTGAAAACAAAATATAGGGCCAATTTGAAAGGTCACGATATTGGTGTTATTTCAATCAATTTAAACATGGCCCATTTCATGACTATTTTGTTGGGGGGGGGGGCCCAAAATATTTGGTCCGCCAAAGGGGGGCCTGACAGAAAAAGTTTGAGAAGCACTTTACGCTAACGTAATGTTCATTTCGGTCTTTAACGCGACGTGGGCATAAAGGAATGGCGAGGATGCAAAGCATGTTAGATGCATTTGACCCGTTGTGGGAAAAAAACAGCAGAGACTTATTTCTGGTCGCAAAAAAAATAGGCGGATTCTGGAGCCCTGCTACTGTTGTTGTTGCGGCCGGGCGGATATGCTCACCAGGGGATTTTCAAAATAAGAGTGTCGCAATATCAATCTATATTTTTACGTTGCATCGATCCTATTTGATCATTGATAATAGATCGATATATCGATCTGGTTCGATGTATCGTCCCACCCCTATGTGCTAGTGTTAAACGCTTCAGTACGTCATTGCAGCTATCGTTCCATCAACAAGACTAATAGTGGTAGTAATATTTGACCGTTCTTTTGAAGTGGAAAAACTACTACCAAGAGCTTTTGACCTGCACAGAAGCCTCAGAGAGAGAATCGGTACTAGCATAGACACAGTTTTCATTGACAACAACAGTTGTGTTTCTGTCGCTCTGAGGAGTGAGACAGACTGTGTGGATGTTCCTGGGACAATATGTCATTGTTATAAGAGTTAACACACATTCTTCTAGTTTTTTTTTAAATACTGGGATCATAGGAACTTTCTGACCTCACTATGGGGTGACCAGCCAAAAGCCAAGATGGTTACCATCATTATTAGTAGGGATGCACGATATAGATTTTTTGACACCGATACCAATAACTTTATGCTCCTCAAGCCGATAACCGATATCGATAACCAATATTTATTGTATTATAATCTTTTTTTTAAATGTAGGCTATATATATATTTTTTTTTTTGGGTCAAATCTTTTATTTTTTTTTATAGTATATATAAGCTCCGACGTCATCGGTACTGCTATCGGTACTCGAGAAATTTGCGACGTTTAAATTCCTCAAAAAAAGTCTGGGTCTATTTTACTAAAGTCGATGCTGACAACGCTCGTTGCCACAAGTGCAACAAGACATTTGCCAGTAATGTATAAGCGCTGGTACTTGTCAATGTGGCTGGCGGGGAGCAGCTAACGTCATAGCTCCGAGTAGAATAATGGCCGACAATCCGGAGGTAAATAAACGAACGAGAGCTTCTGATTGGTGGTAAGAAGAAGAGGTGGGTGCAAGCGGTGGTACGTCATTGGCAGATCGACTGTCTGCCTCCGAATGTAACGTGACTACGTCACAGCCAAGAAGGGAGCGCTGGATTTGTGAAAAACTCCCTGTTCCTAAACCACACGCTGTCAGTCATACCACAGTACTGGCAAAACGGGAGGAGGCTATAATAAAAACAAGCGCCCTTCATCCAAATCCACCCACACCGTATTTCTTTTAACCAAAAAATGTATTGTATATTATCGGAGCTATTAATAACGTTATCGGGATGACGTCATAATTGCTGATATCCGCCCGATAATTATCGTGCATCCCTAATTATTAGTTGGGTATGGGTTCAAAATTAACGGGGGCTTGGGGCAAAATGGACCAAATGCCATAGAAAATCAGTTAAGGGGGGCAAAAAAAGCCCCGACAGTTTACCAATTATATATATATATTTATTACATGGCGTTTAAAAATTCGCCAAAATGCTTGATTGTGATTGGTCAATAGCGCTCCGTTGCCCCTAGCAGCGGTCAATTATTTCTCGTTAATTCACCGCTGCTAGGGGCAACGTGCAATAATGACCGCTGTTAGGGGCAACGGGGAAAGATAGCCTTGCAGCCGGACTCTCGCAGCGTTATACCATGCACAGCTGCACTGCATCAGGTGCAATCAAGCCCACACACGCCAGAGGAGCAACAGAACCGTGTCTGCATTTGATCTTGTCTTGTCGATGGTGTAAAAGGAATTGTTGAAAACGTATATTGTTAGTAAGTTAGCCCTGTAATAAGCGGGATAATGTATAGCTATACTCTGTCATTGTCGCAAAATAATTGAACTTCACTGCGTTTAGAACACCTCTGCGCGGCACCTCGGTGTTCCAGAACGCATTGTCGGTAAATTATTTTGCGACAATGACCTCGTAGCTATACATTATCCCTTACATATATATATATACAGGGAACAAAATAAGCACCCGCAAAGCGCCAATGGCGGGCAGATTTGAACAAAATAGTAATGTAAAATAAAGGACGGTCGCCTTTTTTGCAGCCCTCAATCTCTCCTCGCGCGCCAATCTCTCCTTACACTGCTTGCACTGTAACGTTACGCCCGATTAACTAACGTTAGCTTAATAACGTTAATGGGTTATAAATTAACCATATGGAAGGAGTAAGCCGGCCGCTAAAAAGAAAACCCATGGGGCGCCCTCGTGGCGCATACCATAGTGCCTCGCGCACCTACGCGGCCGACCCGGGTTCGATCCCAGCTCCCGTCGTTATTTGTTGCATGTCCTCCCCACCTCTCCTCCCGTTCGCCCTCTCCTCTGTCGGTCCTGCGTGGCCAATAAAAGCTGTAAAAATGCTAAAAAAATTATTAAAAAGAAAACCCACCGCGGCTTTCTCAGACTAAAAGGATGAGTGGGACCACCTGACAAAAGAGAGTTTCCAGAGCAGTGGAAGTTTGAAGATAGTTTCAAGAGACTGGCTAGGCTACAGTATGATGCGGGGGCTGTAGACAGTGGTGAGTTGTTAACTTGTTCCGTGTGCAGCAAGTATGTCAAAAAGATAAACGGAAACAACACGTTTGTCATTGTCGTGTTACTTCACAGTACAAATACGTGAGTCCTCTGCTGTGGTTGTGAGTATCCTTTATTAGCTTAACTCTGTAGCAACATCACAGGTGTATCTCTCTCGCCCCTCCCGTACCTACCCCTTGACCCCGAGTACAGTGGCCTGTACACTCTGTTGTATAACGCACACACATTAACATAACACCACAGTCATCAGTAGTAAATCAATGATATTGTGGACTCTGATGAGGACATGATTGAGGAGGTTTACAAAACCTTCACATTTTATTATGTTCTGTTAAATCCTGCAAAGAGGCTAGAGTGAGGAGTCTGATGATTAGGTTAGGTTACATTAGGTTACAATTTAAGCTTAAGATTGACTTGTATTGATTAATCAATCAATATATTAAAATAATTTGCTTAAAATGTTACTCTGGCCTCTTATTTAAGTGTGTATTCTTTATCTACTTGAACGTAATACCTTATCTACCTGAAATGTACTGAAATCTTTTATATATATGCGACACAAATTCGACCACCAGGACAGCCGCAGCCACAAAATGAGGTCATTAATTGAGTTGTATTTTTTAAATGATATGGATGTTTAATAACCTTTTTCATCATAAAAGTTCAGTGCCCCCGAAATACAAAAAAAGCCCCCGAAAATCAATTAAGGGGGGCAAAAAAAGCCCAAAAAAAGTTTATTTCTAACCCTGAGTCTTATATATTTTTATGTGGACACTAGTGATGTATTGAACTAATGTCACACATATTGTCAACATTCCTAGTAGGACATGTTTTTTCAAGTGTTTATTTTAGTGTTTTTCGTTTTCTAGATGATTTTTCTACCATCTAACTCAGGGGTCAGGAACCTTTTTGACTGGGAGAGCCATAAAAGCCAAATATTTCTAAATATATTTCATTGAGAGCCATATAGTATTTTTAACGTATAATAAATTAAATATGTCTTACTTTTAATGCGACTTCTGGTGCTGCATGGTTTTGCTGATGGCCTTGTAATCTGGTTCATACGTGGTGAGGTTGAGCTTCATGCAGGCGTTGAGACTTCCATCAGTTAAACGTGAGCGTAGGTTGTTCTTAATGTTCCTCATATGCGAGAATGACTGCCCACATGCATATGTAGAGCCAAACATGGTCAATACGGCAATACTCACGCTGCATTGTGTGGTATGTCACAGGAAGCTCGTTCCAAGTTTTAAGAATCAGCTGGTCTTCAGGTTGAAGATTTTTAATTTCTGTCCACTTGTCCCTCGCCAGCTCTGCTCGCTATATCTTCAGCTACAGATACTATTAGCTGTATCTTCAAAACTAATTTCTGTTTACTTTAAAATGACACAGTATTATTAAGAAATATCACAAGTATTAAAAAAAAAAAAAATTTACTCAAATTTCTGGGAGCCATATGCTGTCACCAGAAGAGCCATATATGGCTCGCGAGCCATAGGTTCCCGACCCCTGATCTAACTGCTTGTGGGTTTATGGGAATTGAAGAGCAACCTGTAGCACAAGTAACTAACTATTTTGTCATTATTGTGTGTATATTGACGAGTAATGGCTGTACTATTGATGCAACTTATCAAAACGTTATAGGGTTGGAATCAATTCACTTTAAATTAAATCAATTAAAATCGACAAATTGTTTACTTTGATGATGGAACATCTATTCACATGTACTTGTCATTAGGTTGGATAGTAAAACCTTTTCATGACGGAACGTAAAAATATTTAAAATAAAATGTACGTCTTGAATTAAAGTGAATTGATCCCAACTTTGAAACATTCTCATTAGAATGTATGATATGCTAATAATATGGATGAATTGTAACCGTCAAGATAAGTGGGAAGGTGTGAATTGATGTCTTAACTGTAACTCAGAAGTATGAAAATGAAATATTACATTGAACCTACTTTGTATGAAAGGCTTCATCTTCTGAGTACAGCAATGATATTTTTTTTGAAAATCTTCTATTTACTAGAAACGCCTTCAAACAATATCTGAAATAATAAAGAAATAAAATACCTATCTTGCTAATATGTCTATACTACTATGCACTCAGAGTGTAACAGTCAAGCTTGATATTTATTATTTGACGAACAATGCAACTGACCTTTAGCTTCCCCAGATGTACCTCCTGCAGTGACATGCTGTTCACAATCTCTAAGTTGCTTTGGATAAAAGCCTCCGCTAAATGACTAAATTGTAAAATGTGAGAATTCAAAACTCTGTCATTGTTTATTTATCCTGATGAGTCACTGAGAAATAAATCAAATAACGTTTTTTTTTTATATATATATATATATCAGCAATACGTGGTCATTCATTCTACCAGAAGCCCCTCGGGGGAATAATCAACAGCTATCTAGAGGCAAACCACAGAGCCATCATAGCCGGCCGGCTGAAAGATCACTCTACACAACGATCATCGCCCACCCCGGTCGGGGGAAATGCTGCATATACGTATTTAAAAATTGTTTTTTTATTAATGGGAAATAATTTCACTACTTCTCCAATTAATACTTTAGATGTTTAAGCATAGCAATGCTCTTTTAAGATCTAAGTTAATGTTCTCTTCCTTTTACTTGTTTTTTTTTTCTTTCTTTTTCATCCGCTCTCTCTGATTTATTGAGGCTCTCTCTTCAGTTCAATACCTTCATATTATTCATGGGTTACTATAAATTACTATAAATTACAAGTTCATATAAAATGTAAGTGATTAAGGCATGACAATTGAAGCTTATTTTTGGTCTTTATTTTTAGTTTATCTCATTTAAATTTTTATTTATTTATTTTTTACGGGTAAGTGGCCAAGCCACAGTCGACATTCTACTTATGGTAGAATTTAGAGTGTTAGATCCTATGGTATACATAGGAATGTTAAGGATAATTGGATCATTCTGGGATATCCGGTGGTGCAAGGGAGAGAGTCATACGCAAAGGTTGTGTTCATGGAACACAATCCTGTACGACTCTCGGTGGGAGGGAAGGGTAGGGGATTTTTATTTGTATATATGTATGTTTTTAAGCTCGGCTCTCAACGGGACCTCACTAGTGGGATGTATATCTAGTATTGCCTCGCACTCTAGAAGCATTACCAAAAATTACAATGCAACATGTATAGACTATGGCTAGTTTGAATATAATGATATGGAACACCGGGGGAATAAATAACCAACTTAAACGCAAAAGCGTGCTCACACTGATGAAAAAAGAACATGTGGACATTGCTCTGCTAAGCGAAACACACATTCTAGGGAAAGACATAGGTAAATTAGCGGACAACATATACCATAATATCAGTCACTCCTCTATTGGTACGAGAACTCGGGGTGTAGCAATAGTCGTTAAACGTAAGTTGAATATTGTACTAAAGGGAGTATGGTCTGATGTAGAAGGTCGGATAACTATAGCTAAGATTGAACATAAGAACAGGAAAATAGCGTTGATAGCGGTATACGCCCCAAATTTGTACGAAGAAGATTTCTTCACTACACTAACCAATGCAATGTTAGACATTCCCGATTACTCATTTATAATAGGAGCGGATTTTAATGCCATCTGGAACCCAAGGATAGACAAATCTTACCTCGCCTTTTCCAGCGAACAAAAGAATTCATCGAAGGCATTAAAGGATTGGTCAAAGATTACAGGTGTAAAGGACTTATGGCGGTTACTTAACCCCACGACCCGAAAGTACTCTTGTCGATCTGCGAGACATAAGACACTATCCAGAATAGATTATGTCTTTGCATCACAGAAACTATTTGATAATTATGAAGTGGAAATGATACCCAACGCACTATCAGATCACTGTTATTTACTCCTTAAAGGTACATTTGGTATACTATCCTCCCGAGCCCCAAGATGGCGATTTAACTCGTTGCTGCTTAACAACAAGGAATTCATTACACAACTCAAAGAAGCTCTTATAGTATTCCAACGGGAGAATGTAAACTCGGTGCAAGACCCCAGAATAATATGGATGTCGGTAAAGGGAATGATCAAAGACTTCACGGATAGCTTTTCCTCCAAAATGCGCAAGAATCAAAACACAAAACTGGATGAGCTGGAAACGCTTTACTCAACGTTATTTAATTCTCTGAAATACAACAACTCAACTCGACTAGAAAATCAAGTTAACGTACTAAAAATAGAGATCAATGACATATACAGACAACAATCGGAAATACAAATACGCAGCACAAGACAACAGCAGTACTCTCATGGTTCCAAACCCAGCCACCTATTAGCCATGCGATTAAGAATTAATGCAACATTTGCAGATATAACTACCATTAGAGCACAACAAGTACTTGTAACAGATCCGGTAAAAATAAACGATACATTCAAAGTATTCTACTCCGATTTATATAAATCAGAAATGACCTTCGATCAAAACAAAATGGACACATTTCTTAATCAAATTATTCTCCCTAAACTTTCAGAGGATGACGCTAAACAGTTAGAAATACCGATCACACTAGAGGAACTCAAGATGGCCATAACCGCAATGAAAAGTGGTAAGGCTCCAGGAAGAGACGGTTTCCCATCAGAAATGTACCTTTCTTGTTGGGACATAATTGGCCCCTTATTACTAAATATGATCTTATACTCAGTCAAAGAGGGGAACTTCCATAAAACCGACAATATTGCACTCATAACAGTCCTCCTTAAAAAAGACAAAGACCCCAACGAGTGCGGTAGTTATAGACCTGTAAGCCTCCTCGGAACAGATATCAAACTGTACTCTAAGGTATTAGCCATCAGATTACAAAAGCATATGACGTCTTTAGTTCACCCGGACCAAACTGGCTTCATAGGAGGCCGCCTGATCACTGAGAACATAAGACGTATACTGCACGTACTTGATGCCGACAAAGAGGATACCATACCTAAGGCGATACTGTCCCTGGATGCTATGAAGGCCTTTGACAGGCTGGAATGGTCGTATCTGTGGGCAGTGCTAGAAAGGATGGGGTTAGGAAAAGGATTCATCGATATGATTAAAGTATTATACAAAGACCCATCGGCCATGATTATAACAGGCACAATCATCTCCGATATCTTTCCGGTATCGCGCTCAGCCAGACAAGGTTGCCCTCTTAGTCCCGGTCTGTTCAATCTATCATTAGAGCCGTTAGCACAATATATAAGACAATCCCAATCCATAGAACCTATCGTAATCAAGGGCACACAACAAAAAATTTGTTTATATGCGGACGATGTAATATTGTTCATGAAAAACCCCAACACCACATTGCCTCATCTGCTCAAGTTGATTGAGGACTTTGGTGATTTATCGGGATTTAAGATAAATTGGCCGAAGTCGGCTTTCCTTCCACTTAACACCCCTGCAAAAAAAGATACAACCCTCCCAGGACAGATACCGATGGTAAAACATTTCAGATGCTTGGGAGTGGAAATATTCCCTACCATAAGACAAACGGTGAAGCACAACTACACAAAAATCCAAAACAAAATCAAAGACGACCTTGATAGATGGGCAAAACTTAAGAACACAGTACAAGCACGGATATCAATAGTTAAGATGGATGTACTACCTAAAATCAACTTCTTCTGTTCAATGCTACCGTTACCCCCTCCAGAGGGTTACTGGAAAAGATTACACTCCTCCACATACAAATTTATTTGGAATAACAAACCACCACGTATAAAAAGATCCACCGCACAGAGAAATAAAGCAGATGGTGGCATGGCATTTCCAGATTTTTTCCTATATTTTAAGGCGTACTCATTAAGTCCATTGACAACATGGTTTGACTCCCAAGCATTAGCATCTTGGAGGAAAATAGAAGAAAACATAGTAGCCCCACATAGACTGAAGGACATAGCACACACTAAACTACCAATCAAGCACTGTGAACGAAAATTTGGCCCCATAATTACTCATGCGATCCGGATATGGCGTGAATCACAAAAAAAAAATCCTAACCCACAAGAATGGCACAACCATACTCCCTTATTCAATAACAATGCTCTCTTAATTGGAAAACAACCTATAAGATTCCCTATATGGGAAAAGCAAGGCATACACTCATTAGGGGATATTTTTAACAAACAGGGTTTTTGTAGTGATAAAGAAATACGCAAAAAATTTAATCTCACCAAGTCCACATGGCTTTTTCACAAACAGTTAGAGCTATGTTTGAAGTCTCACGGTGTTCCATTAGACAGACCAATTGAACACCACAGATACCACAAATTCTTCTACTCAAGAGAGACATCGAGAGGTTTTGTTTCAGAATTTTATCATCAATTACTAACGTCCTCGTATGAAACCCTCCAACTTGACTCTGTCTGGAGGAGGGATATACCAGACCTGGAAAATGACTTTGATTGGCAAGGAGCCTGGGCAAATGTCCGACTTACATCAAGGAACCCGGATCATCAACAAATCAATCTTAACTATATTCACAGGACATACTTGACTCCTATAAGACTGTGCCGAATGGGGCTCAAACAAGATTCCAAATGCACCCAATGTACAAATGGGGACGAAGGGACATTTATGCACATGTATTGGGACTGCTCACCAGTTAAGGCATTCTGGAAAGATGTGACCCAACAAATATCAAAACTCGTATCTTGGAATATACCTGTACACCCCTCGGTATTGCTGTTGAATGATGTTTTTGAGTTTGCAGTGAATCCACAGCTAAAGAGATTGGTTTTATCGGGTATCACAGTAGCCAAAAAGCTGATCGCATCACGCTGGTTTCAACCGGAAAAAATGTGCCGTAAAGTTTGGTTTCTTACATATCTCGATGTAATTTACCATGAAATATCTACAGCAAGAATTCTGGGTCTCAATGAATCCAAAATGTCAATGTGGTTAGAAGTGGTGGAGAGAATAAAAGCTAGCTTATAATGGTAGTGTCTGGTTAGGTGCGAGGGATAGTGGAGGTACTTCTCAAGGTGGGGTCCGGGAGGGGGGGTTTCGAGCTGAGCATATGTATGTAGGGTTTTTTTTTAGATAACAGGTATTATGGGTATATCTTATATAAAACAACTAACCAAAATGTGATCTCATTGGATGTGCCCTGACAATTAATGCTTGTATATCTTATCGTGTGTTGTCATGTTTGTTTATATGTTTGTTTTAAAAAAGAATAAAAAAATAAAATACAAAAAAAATATATATATATATATATATATATATATATATATATATATATATATATATATATATATATATATATATATATATATATATATATATATATATATATATATATATATATATATATATATATATATAAACAAGCCCTTACAAGGTTAAACATGTACATTCAGTTGAAAAGATTGCTCTAGGTAAAAAGTGAAGACCAAAAATACATGAAGCAAAAGTAGAATCTAAAATCGGTTAATTTTTTAGGAAAAATAGTCTTAAAACGGTTCAACCTTCTGGTCACAAGGGTCGTCTTCGAGTGAGAAATGACATTGAATCAACATTTAATAACAGCCACAGATTTAAAAAATAAATATGCAGTGGATTACGGAATGTTTTCAGAACTTAAATGTTGAGAGATTTTATTGGAAATATATAAAGAAAATTCCAAAAGGTACAGTGTAACTGAGGGGTTACAAAACCCTGACTGTATTAAAGATTGTGATATATTAAACCACTACTAGTTATGTACTTTAATTACTGGCCAAACAGTACATCAAATATTGATGGTGAACACCCACACAAGAATACGGCATTGACACATAAATTATATTGGAGGGTTATTTATTATTATTAAGCAACGTTAGGTTACAGATTGAGAATTAGAGTCCAATATGCTCGACAGCATTGACGACAGCTAGCCAGCCCCTTCCACGAGGCGGGCCCGAGTGGTGATCCTCACGAGGTTAAATCCCAAACGACAGTGGAATCAACGGTGCTCTTCTCCGGTGGTCACGGTCCCAAAGCAATATAATCCAACCAGAAATGGTTTTGCATTCGCCGGTGCCGATTATCCTGTGTACATGTCCAACGGTTCTCGCCTAGGACTCCTCGGGTGTGGGCACGGATTTAGACCGCACAGCCTGAATAAGTGCACTAGCTAAAGACACGACGAACCGATGGTAATGCTGGTCACGGAAGAACTGTAGCCGCACGATATACAATAAATGATCGACTATTACTTCACATTAGATCAAGTCAAACTCAACGTTACTGCGTTAAACTCTGACACTTTAACATTCTATTCGCACGCGGTTCTCAATGCTCTATTTAGCTGCAAAGTTGCTCACTTCACTGCACGTTGACTCGTGGTGAAGGCTTTACTAGGTTTTGGTAAGGTACTGAATGAACTACTGCTGTTTACACCTGCGCCGTATTTATACTTAAGTGAATATCTAGTCCCAACCTCAGTTCTTGTCTCGTATTACTACGCAGACTCTGGGCATGTACTGACATGCCCGGAGTTGCCTTTGAACTTGCCGTTGGGGGCTTGGTCGTTGGCGCCTGGGGCCGCTGTCCAATAGGAGAGCGAATATTACTCTGGTTTGTACGCAGGTAAAGGGATATTCCGTGTATATATATAAATAATATACAAGGTATATCAAACGATACATATATATATTCAGTTTAATCTGGCCCTTCACAACATACAGCTTTTGCTTTTTTCCCAGTTTTATTTTAATTTTTTTTACAGTTAAACAATTAAATAAAAAATATAACAGAAAAACAGAAAGATACACCCACCCATCCTCAGATAAATGCTTTAGGTTGATTATTTACCAATGATTCCAGGATTCTTGCTAGACAGGACAGTTTAGTCCATAGTTATTTAGGTCACATCTACCTCCACCTTTATGTAATGGAGATACATGAACTGTATATATATTATATATAAAATGACTTCATGAACCTTTACTCTGAAACTAGAGACTATTTTTTGCAGGATGTCCAGATTGGTTTATTTTTATTATATTGTTTTGTCAATCTGAAGAAGCAATTAAAAAAACTAAAATCTGTTTCATCCAGTCTGTTAATCATACTAGAGTGGTCTCCAAGCCTAAAGGCCTTCCAGGGGGACACCTAAACATACGAAGTATTACCCCTAAAAGTGAACGGATTAAACAACTACTCTTAGAATCAAATTTGGATTATTTATTTTTCTCTGAAACCTGGCAGTCATGTACCACAGCCCCATCTGAGTCATGTACCAGCCCCCTCTGAGTCATGTACCAGCCCCCTCTCAGTCATGTACCAGCCCCCTCTCAGTCATGTATACCAGCCCCCTCTCAGTCATATACCACAGCCCCCTCTCAGTCATGTACCACAGCCCCCTCTCAGTCATGTACCACAGCCCCCTCTCAGTCATGTACCAGCCCCCATCTCAGTCATGTACCAGCCCCCCTCTCAGTCATGCACCCTGCACGACTGGCGGGGGGGTGCTTAGTAAGAGATGTGATTGGGCCAGCCCAGTGTTAGTCAGTACCAATGCGCCGCTGTCCCAGCCTAGTAGTGGGCCGGTCGTTGACCAAACTTAATTTTTTTTTCTTTTTTTTTTTTAATACTTTTTTTTTAATAGTTACAAATAGTTACCGAGGTCCGGACCTTGGTGACCTCATAGCTGGCTACGGCCATGGTCGTGCGGCGGCTAGCTGTCGTGGCTAGGTCGCGCCCAGGTAGGGTCTGCGCCACTAGGCATAACAATGCTGGCGTTAGTGATACTGCTCGTTGTCCCGTGAGACAACCGAGTTGTGTATTGGCGCACAGCGGGCGGGACCGGGCCGCCTATCTACAGTTCCTAGCGGACCAGCGCCAAATGGCGGTGGGTGCGTTTTGGGAGTATCATCACATATGGCTACAGCAGTACCATATGTCAAGGTGGATGGAGAGAACGCTGAGGCGGGGACTTGTGTTTACACAACCCCACCCGTTTTCAGGTTTGGTACAGACCCTATTGTCAGGGTCACCAGCAGTGACAGCTCTGGCCAACAAGATCCAGTCTCTGTGGGCGAAGCAAGCCATCGTCGTGGTCCCAAAGGAGGACGCGATGCGTGGCGTTTCCTCCCGGTATTCTCTGGTGCCCGAGAAATTGGGAGGGGGGGTGTCGGACCCATGCTGGACCTGTCCCATGGAAGGTTCAGCATTTTGGACCGTCTCCCACCTGTTGAACGCTGTCAGGTGGGGGCCTGGTTCTCCTCCATAGACCTGTAGGATGTGTATTCGCATCCCCGATCTTCCATCCTAGGTCTTACCTACGCTTCCTTTGCAGGGTTTAGCGTATGAGTACCAGAGGCTGCCGTTCGGCTATTCTCTGGCTCTCTGCATCTTCACCAAGTGCGTGGAGACCGCACTGGGGCCTCTGCGTCATCAGGGGTTACGAAGTGTATTCTGCCCTGCACGACGTTCTGGTCCTTGGCGGTCAAGGTAGATCGTCAGGTCTCATACCAGGCAGGTGGTGGAATTCCTCACCAGCCTGGGTTTTGCTGTAGACTGGAAGTAGAGTACTCCTCTTCCCAGTCAACGGGTGGAGTACTTGGGCTTATTCTAAGCTCAAGGTCTATATGGGCATCCCTCTCAGAGCGTGTTATCGGCACGCTCGGGAGGTTCCGTCCTAGGACGGTTACGGCGCTGTCCGTGATGCGCCTGCTCGGTATGATGGCATCTGCTCATTCCGTGGTCCCTCTTGGCCTCCTCTTCACCTCATGAGGAGGATGCAGAGGTGGTTTTCCAGTATGGAAATAGACCCGGTGAGAGGCAAGTGGAAGCGGCTAAGGTTCCCATGTCAGTACTGGGGGACCAGCTGGCAAGACCATGCTGCCCGGTCTGCGCTACATTCAATGTGTTGGAATTGAAGGCAGTCCTTCTGGTCCTCAAACAGTGTTTTGATCAGGACGGACAACACGACGTCAGCGTCGTATATCGACAGACAGGGAGGAGTACGCTCCCCCCGTCTGCACCGGGCGGCGGTCGGCTGGCTATGGGCGTTTCTCCATCTGCGCAGCCTGAGGGCTCTCCACATCCCCGGCAGGGTGAATGTGGGTGCAGGTGTGATGTCGCGGGGCGGTCCTCACCCTGACGAGTGGGGATTACGTCCGGACATAGTCGGGCAGGTCTGGGACCGATTCCGTGGCCGTCCGGGATTCTGTACGCTTTTCCCCCCCTTACACCTGATAGCTCAGCTGTTGGGGCGTGAGCGCGGGACTTGGTCCTGGTCGGGCCGGGGCTCAGCTGTTTGGTCCCCGGCCCTGATTCAGCTCTGTGTGGCCCCGCCGTGGCCTGTTCCGTGGTCACCGCGGGCCCTCTCTCAGGCACGCGGAACTCTGTTCTGCCTTCCTGTTCTGGGGCAGCCTCTAGGCTTGGCTGCTGTCAGTGTGAATTGGTGGGGATGCGTCTTGGCTATTGTGTGGTTAACGCTATCCGGCCACGGCTTACGCGGGTAGGTGGCGTATTTTCCAAGAGTGGTGTAGAGTGGGGGGCTTGGACCCGGTGTCCTGGACGCTGTCCTTTCCTTCCATCAGTCTATTTTGGGTAGACTGTCGGCTTCGACGGTGAGGGTATATGCTGCGGCTATATCCTCTTGTCATGTGGGGTTTGAGGGCGTTACGTTGTTCAGCCACCCTCTTGTGAAACGTTTCCTGCTTGGCGCTCGGCGTCTTAAGCCGGTGGAACGTTCTCTGTCTCCGAGTTGGGACCTCCAACTGGTCCTCGGCCGGTTGTCTGAGGCCCCGTTTGAGCCTCTTGAGCAGGCGTCTTTGGAACAGCTGTCTTCAAGACTGCATTCCTGCCGGCCATCACCTCCGCTAAGCGCGTGGCTGAGCTCTGTGCTCTCTCGGTGCGGCCTGAGTGCTTTTCTATTCAATAGCGGTGCGACTCTGAGGCCTAATCCAGTCTTCGTGCCAAAAAATATCCGAAGCTCTTTTCGCTCCAGGGATATTGTGGTTCAGGCGTTTCATCTGCCTCCTCACGCTGGTGAGTTGGAGGCGAGCCTTCACCTGTCGTGTCCTGTCCGGGCTTTGGGGGTTACTTCAGTCGGACTCAGGACTTCAGGGCTACCGATCAGCTCTTTGTTTGTTACGGTGGCTCTCACGCTGGTAAGGCACTGACCGAACAGCGCCTTTCACATTGGTTGTGCGAGGGCATTGCCCTTTGCTACACGTTGGCTGGGCTGGCCCCCCCTGGGGGTGTCGGGGCGCACTCCACTCATGGAGTGGCGGCCTCTGCCGCCTTGTTAGGGGGGGCCTCGGTAGAGGACATCTGTGCTGCGGCCTCCTGGTCCTCCCCGGGTCCCTTCGTTAGGTTTTACCTCATGGACATGACTGGGGGTTCTGTCTCCCAGGCGGTTCTGAGGTCTGGGACCTCCCCTGCATCCCGCCCTTCGGTGGGTTAGCAGGGGTGTGTGGCGGCCTCTGCCGCCTTTTTAGGGGGGGCCTCGGTAGAGGACATCTGTGCTGCGGCCTCCTGGTCCTCCCTGGGTCCCTTCATTAGGTTTTACCTCATGGACATGACTGGGGGTTCTGTCTCCCAGGCGGTTCTGAGGTCTGGGACCTCCCCTGCGTGCCGCCCTTCGGTGGGTTAGCAGGGGTGTGTGGGTGTGTGCCACGGGGTGATGTGTCACACGTGGTCCCACCTGTGCTGTGCGTTTTTAGGGGTCTTTAGTTCCCTCTTTTTCGCACTTTGGTGGAGTTGACTGCGGCGCCCTCTTCACTAGGAAGGGCGGGTGGACGGGACTCCCCTCCCCCGTGGTGGTAGGGCTTGCGGGTCCTCAGGGGGTACATTTGTCGGGCCACACGTCTGCTCTGCCCCATATCTCGGTATGGCGAAGAGCGAGACGCGATTGGCCAGTACGCTATATAACGAAAGGTTATGACTAACCTAGTTATATGAGTACTGGCTGAGCGTCTCGCTCTTAGCGCGCCCTGAGGTCCCTTGGTTGGGTTTTCTATGATGGAAACTTTTTCCCGAGGAAGGGAGAGTATGACCATGTCCGGTGTCTTATAGGGGACACTGGGGCGGGGCCTGGACATGTTTTCGTTAATGAAGTACAGTAGGTACTGGAGATGAGGTATATCTCGGTATGGCGAAGAGCGAGACGCTCAGCCAGTACTCGTATAACTAGGTTATAGTCATAACCTTTCGTTTTATGTTAAAGATAACATCCACTGTACCCAGATCCACTTTTCAGATAAGGAATTAGAGTGTCTCCCCAAATGTCCAGAGGGCCCAGGGTTTTTTAGTTAGTTTAGTAGTTTACCATCAGGCTGTGAAAGTACTAGACAGGAAAGCAAACAGCCACCACAATTGTCATAGCATAACAAATCAGAATCTACTGAGCTGGGACAATTTTGTTAAATTCAAAGATGCCTGCCTTACCTAATAAGATCCTACATGGCTTGGCTCCTCCCCCTCTCTGTACTTTTATAAAACAGAAAGCATCTGCTGACAGATATACCAGGTCTGTTGTTAGAGGGGACTGTGTAGTTCTGCTGACAGATATACCAGGTCTGTAGTTAGAGGGGACTGTGTAGTTCTGCTGACAGATATACCAGGTCTGTAGTTAGAGGGGACTGTGTAGTTCTGCTCATAGGCGCCCACTTAATGGAGCAGAAGATGCGGGTGCTCTAGGACTATTGAACTTGGGGGAGCAAGCTTGTCTTTTTGCTCCCTCACTTTTTGATCATATCATATGATATAAATATCCCCCCCCAATTTATAAATCTTATCGAACCATAACTACGTAATTTCAATCAAATTAATAATACGCAATGACACTTAATAGCAAGTTTTTAAGTTTCCAAAGATTGTGTGACCCCCCACTTTAATGGTTTGATCCAGTGCCCACGGGCGTTTGTCGGCATGACGTATACGACATGTTGGGGGAGGCGGCTTTTTCGAACCTTTTTCGAAATTCAGGCTGGATATTGGATAACATTGTGACTCGTGAGGATTATTCTTCGGTGTTTACATTAAAATGGAGCAAATCATCACGTAAGTCGAACACTGTGACTGTATACTAAATGCGCAAACAGATTGAAACTGAATATTTCTCGTATGGTGAGCCTCGGCGCTGAACCGAGTGAATCCAGAGATACGGGATGGTGCGCACTGCGCAGGCGCTGTGATCACCCAACGAAGGAAATAATGCCGCTTTGAGCAGTTTATAAAAAAAATATAAAAAATATTTATTAGCAACGCCGAGCTTTCAAACCATCCCGTATCTCTGTGCGAACCCCTCGTGCAACTGTGAGCACCTTTGTAATGTCTCTGTGATACTTGTATAACGAACGGTTCGGCCAGAACCAGTCCTTCATGGTAAATCTAGGTTGGTTTCCCATTGAGGAGCAAGTGACTGTGGATTCACTCGGTGCAGCACAGACCCTGATGTAAACAAGACAAACGTCTTTCTCTGGTCTGCATCCCCTTAACAATTGTGTGTATTGAGCCGTACTGTATTTTACCCATTCTGCAATCTGTTAAATAAAGTTTTCATTCATTCAGCCGCCGCGCTCACTGGGGCTATTGATAGCGTCAATTAGTTGTTGTTGTTACTTGTTGTTGGTGCGGCGGATGTGAACGGGGCTGGAGGGGCTTTGGGAGGATGGGAAAGTTATTATTATTATTATTATTATAATAGTAATTGGCTATCATACGTGCCTAGCTAGCGTTAGCTAAAAGAGCCCTCGCAGTGAAGTTATTATAGCTATCATACTGCAATATAAACTGAGTTTTATAGTGAAAAGAGCAGCTTTATTTTGGTCAAGATTGAAGGCTCTATATTGCAGGAAATTGCACATACAGGTGTTCATTAAATGTAAAAAAATCTGCCGTGGAGGGGGTCGTGCCGGACCCCCTCCAAAGCACCCCTTGCAAAAAAAAAAAAAAAATTAAAAAAATAGAATAAAAAAAATACTTGCACCCCCACTTTCAACTATAACTAGGCGGCCATGGTTCTGCTGACAGATATACCAGGTCTGTTGTTAGAGGGGACTGTGTAGTTCTGCTGACAGATATACCAGGTCTGTAGTTAGAGGGGACTGTGTAGTTCTGCTGACAGATATACCAGGTCTGTAGTTAGAGGGGACTGTGTAGTTCTGCTGACGGATATACCAGGTCTGTAGTTGGAGGGGACTGTGTAGTTCTGCTGACAGATATACCAGGTCTGTAGTTAGAGGGGACTGTGTAGTTCTGCTGACGGATCTACCAGGTCTGTTGTTAGAGGGGACTGTAGTTCTGCTGACAGATATACCAGGTCTGTTGATTGATTGATTGAATAGTTTATTGATTTGAATGGATAACACATATACAATTGAACAGGTATACATATCGGCCCACCATTTACCAATAGGATTAAAAAATCTAAAAATAATAAAGCCATAGGCTTTTTTCGATTGTGGTCCTTCATCATTGGTGTCCGTGGAGTTATGTACTGGTGTGTGGACGTGGGTGTTGTAGTGTCTGTGTGTCAGGATCAGGGGCGTTTTTAGGGTTAGAAAGCATTGGGGGCTTCAGCCCAGGGGGGTGGAGGGGTGGTAACCCCCCCCCCCCCTCCTTTTTTTTTTTATTTAAGCACAGAAATACGCAATTTTAGAGTAATTAGAGATGAATACTGAATAACTAGAATCATTAGAGGTTCTCAAAGTGAGGTCCAGGTCCATGAGAGGGATCTCGGCAGTCCCCATAGAAAATTCAAAGTTAACAGGACCAAATCATCAGTTTCTTATTTATTTATTTATTTAGCCAGATAAAACATTGATCTGGTCCAAGAAGCCCCTACAGGATTACAAATATATATATATACACATATATATATATATATATATATATATATATATATATATATATATATATATATATATATATATATATATATATATATATATATATATATATATATATATATATATATATATATATATATATATATATATATATATACATACACATATACACCAATAACAAAATAAAAACACAGTTAAGAATCATACTGTGAGGTTTTGTCCGCTGCTCACCAACTTTCTCTGTTTTCTTTAAGCCTACTGTTAGAAATTCCCTTCTCACTCACTCTCTCTAGCCCCCACCCTCTCGTTCTTTACTCTCGTTTACTCTCAGTGGCCACACCTGGACTATTATCAATTACCTCTCGCACCTGTGGTGGCAGGCTAATTAGTTCCCCTGTGGGCTTTAAATACCAGGGCTCTTCCCCTCGTTTCGGCGTGGGGTCGTGTTGTATTCATGCTGAGTCATATTCTCTAACATCTAGACTCTTTCGGGAGATCCTCTGGTCTACCAATGCTGTATATGGATTTCTCCAGCCTTGAGATGTTTTGCTCCAGCCTTCGTCTGCTGTCGCCGTAGCCTGTGGAGGAGACTGTTCTGCGCTCCCTGTACTTCCACGGGAGGCACCCCAGCGCTCCACTGCAGACCCCAGCGCAGCTGTTCGTCCTGACGCACATCTAGACCAACGCGCATCTCCCGGACCCTCGGGCTTGGCACGCTCTCCAGTCACCAGCGCGCAACGCGCATCTGCAAGGGCTTGGCACGCTCTCCAGTCACCAGCGCGCAACGCGCATCTTCAAGGGCTTGGCACGCTCTCCAGTCTCCAGCGCGCAACGCGCATCTTCCAAGGATCCTCGTGCTTGGCACGCTCTCCAGTCACCAGCGCGCAACGCGCATCTGCAAGGGCTTGGCACGCTCTCCAGTCACCAGCGCGCAACGCGCATCTTCAAGGGCTTGGCACGCTCTCCAGTCTCCAGCGCGCAACGCGCATCTTCCAAGGATCCTCGTGCTTGGCACACTCCTCCTCGCAGACGCACCCCGAGGCGTCTCTCGGTTCCGACGTGCACACCAAGGTGTGGCGCGCCACTCTGTTCCTCGGCTCCGACAGCGGCTACCCGGTGGACGACACCCTCGCCACCGCCGCTGTTCCAGCACCCTGTTCCTCGGCTCCGACAGCGGCTACCCGGTGGACGACACCCTCGCCACCGCCGCTGTTCCAGCACTCTGTTCCTCGGCTCCGACAGCGGCTACCCGGTGGACGACACCCTCGCCACCGCCGCTGTTCCAGCACCCTGTTCCTCGGCTCCGACAGCGGCTACCCGGTGGACGACACCCTCGCCACCGCCGCTGTTCCAGCACTCTGTTCCTCGGCTCCGACAGCGGCTACCCGGTGGACGACACCCTCGCCACCGCCGCTGTTCCAGCACCCTGTTCCTCGGCTCCGACAGCGGCTACCCGGTGGACGACACCCTCGCCACCGCCGCTGTTCCAGCACTCTGTTCCTCGGCTCCGACAGCGGCTACCCGGTGGACGACACCCTCGCCACCGCCGCTGTTCCAGCACCCTGTTCCTCGGCTCCGACAGCGGCTACCCGGTGGACGACACCCTCGCCACCGCCGCTGTTCCAGCACTCTGTTCCTCGGCTCGGACAGCCAGCTACCCGGTGGCGACACCCTCGCCGCCGCTGCTGTTCCTGCACCATTACGCATACGCCTGGGTGAGTTTTGATTGTGATGTCACTCACCCAGCGTAATGCCTCTTGCCCCCGTCCCGCTGCTGTTCCTGCACCATTACGCATACGCCTGGGTGAGTTTTGATTGTGATGTCACTCACCCAGCGTAATGCCTCTTGCCCTCGTCCCGCTGCTGTCCCTGTACCATTACGCATACGCCTGGGTGAGTTTTGATTGTGATGTCACTCACTCAGCGTAATGCCTCTTGCCCTCGTCCCGCTGCTGTCCCTGTACCATTACGCATACGCCTGGGTGAGTTTTGATTGTGATGTCACTCACTCAGCGTAATGCCTCTTGCCCCCGTCCCGCTGCGTTCCTTACCATTCCGCATACGCTTGGGTGAGTTTTGATTGTGATGTCACTCACCCAGAGTAATGCCTCCTTTTCTTGTTCTCACTTAGTTAGTAGTTTGGACATTTCATCTCCCACTCTGTTTTTGTTCTCACTTAGTTAGTAGTTTGGACATTTCATCTCCCACTCTGTTTTTGTTCTCACTTAGATAGTATTTTTGGACATTACATCTCCCCCTGTGTGTTTGTCACACGAAGATATTATTACTTTGTTACTTTGTTTATTTGGACTGTTCTGCATCTGCTCTGTTTGTTCCCTTTTGAATATTAACCCTCTCCTCTGTTCTGCAGAGCGGCCCAGATGTTTTCCCACCAGTCCCCAGTTCCTCCCTGTCCCCAGCCCGCCTCCGCGGGCCTCAGTCCCCTCTGTCCCTAGTTCTCCCCTTCTAGTTCCACCTAGTTCCTGGTCCCAAGTTCTCCCCTTCTAGTTCCACCTAGTTCCTTGTCCCTAGTTCTCCTAGTCCCCAGTTCTCCTGTTCCCTAGCTCTCCTTGTCCCGACATCTCCTAGTCTCTAGTTCCTCTGTTTTCCTTAACCTTCCCCTAGCGTTCCTTTAATGTTTCCCCTAGCGTTCATTAACCTTCCCTTAGTGTACCCTTTTCCTGCCCGCCTCTTAAAGGCACCTAGTTTTTCCCCTCTTGTTATATTCCTGTATTTGTGTTCTCCCTTAAAGGGACAGTGCCCTTTTTTCCCTGTCTCTCAATAAATATCTGTTTCTTGGCAAACCATCATACCTGTCTTGTGTTGTGCGATTGGGGTCGGTTACAAACCATAACACATACACATAAGCAAACAAACAAACATATGTACAGCCTATGTACAAAATAAATAAACAGTTCATCTCTAGTCTTTACAGTTTTCTTCAATTGCATAAACACTCAAATCAAAAGTATTACACAATTATCAAAACCTTACACTCAAGGAGCAAAATATAGGCCCAGATTTGCACCCCTACAATGTCAGCCTCACTTTTTGCAAAACAATACACACAGTGATTTGCAAAACACTAAACACACTTGCATTACATTAGACCAGGGGTAGGCAACCCTATAGGCACGCGGGGGCATTTTCATAGACACAGGGGGCAGCATAAAAAGAATATTATAATTTTTTTTTTTTTTTTTTGCTTTGAAATATTATAGTGAAATATTTTGCACTGTTGTCGCATTTATCTTGTTGAAATCCTCCCACAGGTTCTTTTTACTACCACATATTTAATTGAGACTCTTTATTTGTTTATTATTTCAATTTAGCTGGAAATACATTGCTACATCATTCAGTAACATTTGCAGAGCCTTATAACAAAAACATTATTACAGTCACCATTGTGATCAGTGGGATTAATCAACAAATTTTATTATTTATTTTTCTATTTCATTGAACATTGCACATGTTAAAAGCAATTTTTTTACTCAAAATGTGAGTATTACCAAGTCAACTTGTGTTCTTAAAACAATGACAATAAACATAGTTTTATTAGGTTGAAATAATGTGGTTGTGTACTTATTTTTCTGTTAACTTATTATGGATTGAAAACTGAAAACCTTAATGCAAAGTAATTGAACTCAATATTTTTAAGTTCTGGTAACTTATTATTATTATTTTTTTTACAGTGTAGTCTTGCGATCAATCAAAACATATTTACACGATATACCTCACATTCACCCTCCATTCACATCCTGGTGTTCTCCTGGTGTTCTCCATTAGGCCTGTAGGTGGAGCTATGACAGCACACATACAGTACACACACCGATGGTGTGTGATGTGTCCAAAAATGAATGGGCAAATGTGAGTGAAATGGTCGTACTGTATGCAGCTGTTTGTCTGCATTGCATTCCCCCCCCCCCCCCCCCCCCCCCAACTCAGATTTAGGGTTGATACAACCATCATAATAATATTGTTAATAATAACAATAACAATAATGATGTAATAATGTAAAAATTATCATTAAAAAGATATTACGATGCATGGAATATTGTTGAGGCACACTAGTTACAACTATATTTCAAACAGGCACTCCATGTCAAAAAGGTTGCTGACCCCTGCATTAGACACAGAATGTCAAATTACCACACATATGAGCCAATTGGTTAACACAGCCATCAGATGCACAAACACACCATTGCTTAATTGTAGATACACAATCAGGTTTAAGCACTATAAAAATGCAGCAGGTGAGTTCACCTGTCTTCAACCAAAATGGAAGGAGAGTGAAGTACTGTACACAGAGAACGTGAACATTTACAATACATTCACCAAACACTACACAAGACAACCAATGATGCAGACTGATGAAAATATAAATTTTCTCCCATTTTCCCAAATCAGTCAACATGTCAACATGTAGAATCACAACAAAAAATTATCATGCCAGATCCAGCTAGGCAAAGAGATAATGTCTAGTATTTTCTGTTTAAATTTTTTCAAAAAAAATTGTGTTACTGTAATTTTAACCTGTACTGGATACAGTATTTTATGTTTGTCTGATATTTGCTGAGCTTACAGTGTTATGCACATAGAACTTGTAAGTCGCTTTGGATAAAAGCGTCAGCTAAATGACTAAATGTAAATGTAAATGTAAATGTAATGCACATAGTAGCATGAAAACTGGGACATGTATTGTTGTGATTCTCCATGTTGAAATGTTGACTGATTTGGTTATATGGAGAGAACATTTATATTTTCATCAGTCTGCATCATTGATTTGGGTATATGGAGAGAAAATGTTATTTTTTTCATCAGTCTGCATCATTGATTTGGGTATATGTAGATAAATAAATAATATTTTCATCAGTCTACAGCATTGGTCTTGTGTAGTGTTTGGTGAATTTATTGTATATTTGCACATTCTCTGCGTACTTCACTTACAGTACTCTAATCACTGAGAAGTAGAATTGCTAAATGTGTTTTAGGTTAAGCACAGCAGTGTGTGTAACTGGTTCAAACAGAATTAAGTCATTATGTAATGTGTGTTTCATATGGTAACAAAATTAGTGTATGGTTTTGACAAGTGTTTAATTTAGCAAAGGATCTGAGGTGTTCTGATAATTGTGTGTGTGGTTGTGCTAATTGTGTGTTTTGAAACACTGGGCCCCGTTTTCAAAATCATGCTTAGGCAATCGAAAAAAAACTATTGTGTGTTTCATTATATACATATGTTTCAGTCTTCTCATAAAAAAATATTTGATTTTTGGGTCTTTTCCTGCCTTTTGTCCGCTTTGCATTCACATCTCAAATGAACCGCAGCAGGGTTCACTTGCAAGAGTGAATGAGCTTTCACACCACCCCAAACCAACCGGACTATCCGAGGTTCGATTAAAGCTTATTATAGGACACTGGACATGGGTATGGATGGCTCCAGGTGCTGCTGCGTTAAAGTGCACATCTTCAATATCTGTACTATTTAAAAGCACAGTACAGGACACACTCAAAGGTTATCGCACCTCAGAGATGGCAGTGGACATGTATGACAGGACAAAGGCCATATGTAATGGCCTTTGGATTGAGGAACATACTACCAACCAAAGGAGGAAGCAGAAAAGGATGGGCGAGTATGTAGTTGAGTCATCTTGTGGCACAAGCTCAGACCTCAGCTCAGGAGATCAGCTGAGACAGAGACTGTTCTATCCAGTCGTCGACAGAATGCTGCAAGAGCTTGAGAGCAGGTTCTCATGAGTTGGATAACAACTTATGAGAGGCATACAGGCATGTTATCCAGCCTCAGACCAGTTTCTCTCAGTGGAATTGCTGCAACCCCTCGCCACACATTACAATATCCAACTATTGCCAGAGGAGATCACAGTTGCAAAGTGTTTCCTGGTCAGGACAGGCAGAGATGCAGTCCCTACTATCCAAAGTGTCTTTTCCCTCCTGGATGATAATAATAATAATAATGATAATAATAATGCATTTGATTTATAAGGCGCCTTTCAGGACACTAAAAAAAAGTCCACAAATCGGTGAATGAGAGAATTATAGGATCAAATGAAAACTACTTACTAAAAATGTTTAAAAGTACTAAAAACCAACAACATTGCAGACATCTTACAATCAAATTGTTCAACTATGCAATACTATTAATACATACAGTAATATTCCATTTTATAAACAATAAAATAACAAAAGGAAGGACACATAATAGAATCCCTTTGTTAACTACTCCCAGCTTCTGCTACTCATGATCCACCTCTTTATAGATGATTTAAAAGTGGAGAAGGGGCTTATGGACTTCAACTCCATTGGTAGGCTATTCCATAGTACTGCTGCTGAATACAGGAATGAGTTTTGGCCTATTACTCTATTTAATAGAGTACTCTATTTATTACATCTTACTGGAACAAGGTCTGTAGGGCTCCCCCTGGTGGCATGTCCGTGTACATCCCTAACCCTGTTAAAATATCCACTGAGGTACTGAGGGACAGTATTCCTGAGTATCTTGTGTACCATGCAGAGTTTTAATTGAGAGACCCTCTCCTCAACCCTGAGCCACTTGAGGCTGTTAAAATGTGTCTGTGAAAGGTGAGTCCTGGGATGGAGTTTTAAAATTAGTCTAGCTAATTTGTTCTGAGCTGTCTGTAGCCTACCTTTCAGTGCTACTGTGATGCCAGTGTACCAGGGGGAGCATGCATAGTCATAATGACATTGAATCAGGACCCCTGCCAGTACTTCTAAGGCTGACCTGTTAATATAGGTGGACACTCTACAGCTCTAGACTGAGTGACCTCTCAACTTCTCTTTTGTCCTGATGGGAGACCATGAGTGCAGCATCGTCCGCAAATAAAAACAGGTTACATTCACAGGCAGTTTTCATGTCATTGACTTATAAAAGAAATAAAAGTGGTCCTAAAATACTCCCTAGGGGCACCCCGCACGTCTGTTGGAGTGAGGAGGATATGCTCTCATTAATTTCCACTACTTGTTTCCTGCCTCTCAGATATTACTCCATCCCTTAAGGATATACTGTTAAACCCCATAGCCTTCAGTTTATATAAAAGTATCATGGTTAACGGTGTCGAAGGCTTTTTGTAAATCTATTAAAACCATCCCACAGAATTGACCTTTGTCCACCTCTGTTCTAATTTGGTCTGTCGGATATAATAAACTGTAGTTAGAGGGGACTGTGTAGTTCCAAACAGGAGGTCTGCTTTTAGTCAGGCAGCCTTTTCTGTGAGAGCAGCCCACACCTGGAACAGTCTGCCAACACGGCCCTGGGAGTATGGAAGATGCATTTCATTTAAATCAAACTTAAAATCATGGTTGAGCGATGGTCAAGTGTGCGACCATTTTAACTGAGGGGTTGTAATGTATTTTAATGTATTGTAAATAATGTATTTTATCAGCAGGCTTGTAACCTACTGATTCCTACTGTGTTTTAATTATTGTACTGTGCTTTAATTATTGCAGTGCTCATGAAGGAGGCAATTTCCACCCTGCATTGTAAAGCGCTTTGAGTGTCTAGAAAAGTGCTTTATAAATATAAATAATAATTATTATTATTATTATTATTATTATTATTATTATTATTATTATTATTATTATTATTATTATTATTATTATTATTATTATTATTATTATTATTATTATTATTATTATTATTATTATTATTATTATTATTATTATTATTATTATTATTATTATTATTATTATTATTATTATTATTATTATTATTATTATTATTATTATTATTATTATTATTATTATTATTGTATTATTGGATGACACCTGCCCCAGAGACTATGGTTGAAAATTAGCCAACCTGGCTAAACTGGCATATTTACAGTAATGTTCCTTAATATGCACGGTCTCTGTATTTTGAACCAATAAATACAAAATGCTATTTAGTCTGTATATAAATGACTTGCCCATAGTCTGCACTGGCTCAGGAATCCAGAAGTATGCAGATGATACAGTAGTTTATGTCCGTGCTAAAAACAAAACCCAGGCAGCAAGATAACTCAACGCAGCCATGGTTCCAATGGTTAAATGGCTCACTGATAACTGTCTCCACCTGAACGCTAAGAAGACCGTCTGTATGTTCTTTGAACAAAGAGCATCCGTAACACCTGACCCAGATGTGTATGCCGCCCGTGAGAGGCTCCAAGTAGTCTGTATATAAATATCTTGGGATCATCCTAGAATCCAGCCTTACATTTAAAAAACAGGTGAAAACGGTCACACAAACAGTTAAACACAACCTGGCAAACTTCAAATACATTAGAAACTGTTTGAACACTGAAATTATTCTTCAATGCCATTATAATGTCCCACCTTACATACTGCATCACCAGCTGGACTCAAACGTATGATACAAACCTGAAACCAACCAGTCCACAATCCAAGGTTCTGGACAAGAAGCCATTTCGTCAGCACCACTGTTAAGTCCTAGATAAGCATAACCTTTTAAGCTGGAGCAACACTGTAAAGCTTAATGATGCCGGCCTGGTGTTTAAAATCCACCATGGTCTGGCTCCACCACCACTCGCTGATTTCTACACATAGAGCAACAGATTCACCAGAACCGTAGTCGAAGGAGACTTTATCGTCCCGGTGAGGAAAAGCTCCTTCAGTGAGTTGGCCTTCTCTCCATCAGAGCTGAGGAAAAGCTCCTTCAGTGAGTTGGCCTTCTCTCCATCAGAGCTGAGGAAAAGCTCCTTCAGTGAGTTGGCCTTCTCTCCATCAGAGCTGAGGAAAAGCTCCTTCAGTGAGTTGGTCTTCTCTCCATCAGAGCTGAGGAAAAGCTGCTTCAGTACATATACAGGTAATTTAAGCAATTCTCACAACATGGTTATTAGATAACCAGGCATGTGACCATAACAACTAGCCCTGCCACCGCCAGCCTCTCAAACCTTGATCTCTATGTGCCTGTTAGTCTAAGATGATAAAGATGATCCTTTATTAATCCCCATGGGGAAATTCGGGTGTCAAAGCAGCATGGGATGGGGGCGATACAGGGTGGGGGATACATAGCTTCACAGTCCTATACAGTCCGGTATCTACACTATAGATACACTATACAATATAAATACAAATACAATATAATATAATATAGAAAAGTACAAAATACAAGATAGTCCAGTGATAAGAGTCCAGTGATTTGAGTATCTAGTGCAAAATACAAGATAGTCACTACGGTGATGTGAGTCTCTAGTTCTCAAGTCCCGAGTTCTGACAGAGATAGTTCTGGCAGCAGAGCCGGCCGTCCGAGCCCTTTGTTGTAGAGCCTGATGGCTGCCGGTATAAAGCAGGGGGATGAGTCTTTAGCTGAACGTGCTCTTAATTTTGGCTAGCTCCTCCTAGAGGGGGTGAGAGGGGTTCTCCAGGATGGCTTCTAGCTTTTTCCTCATCCTCCTCTCAGCCACCACCTCTAGATTATCCAGCTCACCACCCACTACTGAGCTAGCCTTCTTCACCAGCTTGTTCAGCTTGCTGGAGTCCCTCGGGTTGATGTTGCCCCCCCCAGCACACCACAGCAAAAAAAGAGGACGCTGGCTACAACCGACTGGTAGAAAGATAGCCGTTACTTTGTGTGTGTTAGTAGTGGGTTTGCATTTCTACATGTTGCTGATGTTATTGTCCTTGTCTTGCCTTGTTCTGTCTCAAAATGTTTTCCTGTATTCTGTATTCTATTCTTCCCACTTTGCCAATAGCAAATTGTGTATTTAATAGCCTTAACCACTTTTAACTATGCTGGTATAGTCAAATACTATACTATATTATAAGTATGCTCTTAAAAATGTCTCTCTCTATTCTGTTTTTACCTGGCATTTAACATAATTGCCTAGGTAAACTAGCTACCCAGCTAACATTGGCGTATTTACAGTGGTGGTACTCTGTCTCATTACTGTTGAATAATGTGCACTGTCCCTATTCAAATAAACGTAATAAAAACTCACCTAGGGCACCAAATGTAACAAGGCTGGCCCTGCTTTCTGTTAAAGTGACTCTTAAGTAGTTATCTTAAAATCACAACAGAAGGTGAAAGAGGTAGAATTGAAAGCCAGATACTGAATTACTTTTCACACCTGCTAAAGCTCATAAAGCAACCTGTAATGGCCTGTTCAGGAGGCTCAATGGACTCAGATTGCTGTCTGCGTCTATGACATCATCCTTATCTACAGATCTACATGAAGAGACCAGTGGTGACTGACAGGAAGATTATCCACCTCCATCAATGTTGTGATAATCAGCTGTGGAGCTCTGTAGCTAGCCAGCAGACACTAGTGGTTCAATGGCAGTCACACAGGAACCAAACCAGCGAGGACATTAAATAAGCAGGTCATTTTTAAAACTGGTTGAGTCTACACGGTTCTCATTCAACACTGTCCAGTTAAAACATGCAGAGGAGACGTGTGTGTGTGAGAGCAAGTTTCAAGTTTGTTTATTAGATGTCACAATAAAATACATGTACTTTACGTGAAATGCTTGGTTCATGAGCCCCTGAGAGTGTGCTTCATACAGTAAAAAAAAAAGTAAATAAGAGAGGAATATACAATATACAATACAATCTAAAGTACAGCCTAAGTACAATCTAAGTACAGTGAGTAAAAATGAGTAAACAGTGAGGTACAAATGCAGACAATGAGGTACAAAACTTTAAGGTAAGGTGCAAATGAGGTATGAATGTAGTGCAAATCTCTTTAATAAATAGATTAAAGTGTCTGTTCTGAAGGGCCAGATTAACACTGAGAATCTACGTTTATTATTTTGTATAAACTTGTATATTGTTTATATATATAAGCTATATACCTTTAAGCTTCCGTTTACATCATAGTATTATTCGCTCGCCTCATTGGGCACCGCCCTTGACATTGGAGGCGCCAGCAGACGCGCCCCTCAGACAAGTTCAAAGACGTGTCCGGGCAAGTTCAGACATGCCCATAGCAGGCGCATTGATTCCGGACAAGTAATTCGGTTGCGCTCTAGAAATCACTCTGAGTATATATATTGTAGATGGCGCAAGCAGCAGTAACCTAGCAAGCAGTGTAACCTAAACAAGTGAAGTGAAAGCAGAGAAACGAGAAGTAACCTAACCTAACCGCAGAACGAGTGAACATGTGAGCAGTGGAAGTAATGAGTCGGCAGTATCAGAACAGGAGAAGCAGCCGAGCGAGATTGTAATACGTTCGGTACCGTTGTACACAGACCTACCCGCGGTGTATCGTTACGGATAGCTAGTAGCTACTTAGATACGACCATAATATTGTAGAGCCATTATTGGCGCAGTATAGTGACTTGTGTAAGCGAAGTAACGTGGAGAAGCGTATAGTTAAGACCATCAGCGTTTGGATCTAACTACTCCCTGAAGACCGTCATCTGGCTAGCTTCTAGTACCAACGAAGCTAGCTAGCTATCATCTTTGCCATCGGGCTTTGGATTAAGAGCTATTAACCCTGCCATCGGGCACTTGGATTACAAGGACTGGATCCGTACGAGACCCCCTTTTCTTCAGTGACCACAGGATTATCCGACTACTCTTCAATTCCTCTGGAGCTTACAACTCCATAGGGGAAATCATCGTCTCCAGCTATCCCCTTGCTTTACCCTGTATCCAGCCTTCTCTCACTCCTTGCAGAGCTCCGGTCGAGTATTCTTAACCTAGGAATTATTCATTCCCCCTGACTTTGATACTCTGACATTCTACTATCATTCTACTATTAAAAGAGCAACTTAATAATTCAGTTGTATCGTGATATGACTATTAAATACTGTCAACTTGATATCCTTGTCCCTGTGCCGTCAATTGAGTGTCTGCCATATTTATCTAACTGTACTGTCTGGCAAGTAATAATATTTAGTAGTGGTTTAATCTAAACAATCTTTAATACAGTCCGGGTTGTGTAGCCCCTCAGCTACAGTGTCTAAAGTGAGTGTTAATAAGGTGAGTGTTTGTTTAAAAGTGAGTGTGTGCATGTGGATGTGTGTGTGCAATGACTGTAGATGATGGGTTAGTCACGTGTTACATAGAGTCATTGAGCATCCTGATGGCCTGGGGATGGAAGCTCCTTCTGAGTCTCTATACTGGCCATGAGACTCCGGTAGCGCTTGCCTGACCGCAGCAGTTCAAAGAGGCAGTTGTTGTTCCCCTTATAATGTTGAGATGGTGTGCATTCGATTTCAATCCCCCCCCCCCCCAATAATTCAGATGTCAGATTCAAAGGATGGGCAGATAAAGGCATAACAAATTATTTTTCTTTTGTCCATAAGGGGGTGTCCCAGAGCTTTGAATCTCTACAGAGAATACATGGACTGGAGCAAAAAGATTTCTTTAGATACCTGCAAGTACGACATTATTTCAACCAAAATGTAGTGGGAGAAATAGGAACGGGAGAGTCAGAAATCATGGAAGTGATTACATCAGCAGTCAAATCATCAAAATGTAATAGGATCATCTCCAGAATATACGGAGGACTTTGCCAGGCCAAATTTAAATCAACCAACACAATTGTTATAATAAGGGTCTGCTCCTTTAAAACCAGAGGCACGACACTAGACTATTGGATAGACGTAACTCATTACATTTACATAATGGAAAATATGTCATTTTCAATAAAAATTCAACAGGAGAAGTTCTACCGGATCTGGACAAAATGGACAGAATATGTCAAACACACACAATCTGACTTATGCTAAAGGTAATAAGGATCAAATGTGTAACGGTCCCTCCCCAGGAACAGCCACTAGCCTGTCTGATATGTAGTATTATTGCTTTTTATCCTGTCTTATGTTCGACCCTATGTGATGGTTTTTTGGGGCGGGGGGGGGGGGGGGGGGGGGTCTTCGTTTTATTTTGTTTTATTTTATTTATTTATTTTTTCATTTCTAAGTTACTTGATGTGTACCAAAAATTATTCTTGTGGCCATCGCCCACTGGGTAAAATAAAAAATGTCAAAGAGGCAATTGTTTAGGTGCCTGGAGTCTTTGACTATTCTCTTAGCCTTGGCTCTGCAACGCCTGGTGTAAATGTTCTGGAGAGTGGGAAGCCCACCTCCAATTGTGTGTTCGGCTGAACGGGCCACTCTCTGTAGTCTGCTGCGGTCGTGTGCGGTGCTATTCCCAAACCAGGAGGTGATGTTACCAGTCAGGAAGCTCTCTATTGTGCATGACTAGAAGTTATAAGGATCTTCTTACTCACTTTAAACTTCCTTAGGCGCCTAAGGAAGTAGAGGCGCTGCCGTGCCTTCTTCACTACACTGTCTATGTGTGTGGTCCATGTCAAGTCCTGGCCCTGAGCAGGGTCACTATTTATCTTGGTGCTTTGAATAACAAGCGTATACTGATAGAGCAGGGTCACTATTTCTCTTGGTGCTTTGAATAACAAGCGTATACTGATAGAGCAGGGTCACTATTTCTCTTGGTGCTTTGAATAACAAGTGTATAGTGTTGGTTTACAAGTAGAGTTGTCCTCAACTAAAGTACTTCTTATTGGTAAATAGTTAGGGTTTCCTCCATCAGTTTGACCACATCAAACAAGAGGTGGACGCGGGCAAATACTGCGGCATGGTCATGCTGGACCTACAAAAGGCCTTCGACACTGTCAATCACACCATTCTGATTGACAAGCTAAAAGCAATTGGTTTTGATAGTTTATCAGTGAGCTGGATACAATCCTACCTGGAGGGGAGGGAACAGATGGTGGAAGTAAACGGTACCCTATCCCCCCCCCTCACAGTGAGCTGTGGTGTTCCACAAGGAAGCATACTAGGACCGCTACTATTCCTAATTTATGCAAATGACATGTCGTCAGCTTGTGACTGCAACTTGTTCCTGTTTGCGGACGACTCAGCCCTGCTGGTCTCTGACAAGAACAAGTTACAGGTTGAAAAAGCCCTCAGCTCGGAACTAGGCAAAATCTGCATATGGCTCGCCGACAACAAACTATCATTACACATGGGCAAAACAGAGTCCATTCTCTTCGGTTCAAATAACAAACTCAGCAAGACCGACGGCTTCTCGGTTACAGTGGGTGACAATATTATCACAAGGAAAGATGAAATTACCTACCTGGGTTCCATCCTAGAGGCTAATCTTTCCTGTGACAAAATGGCATCCAATGTAATAAAAAAAGTCAACCAACGAACGCGATTCTTGTACCGGATCTCCTCTCTGGTAAACAAGAATACCCTGAAGACTATAGCAGGAGCACTCATTCAAGGGTACTACGACTATGCTTGCACCTCATGGTACCAAAGCACCTCAAAGGCACTAAAAAACAAATTACAAAACATCTCAAAACAAGCTAGTCAGACTACTACTTGACCTGACTCCTAGAACCCACCTCACCCCTGCCCACTTTGACAACCTAGGATGGCTTAGAGTAGACGACAGAGTACAGCAACTTGCAATGGGCCTGGTCTACAAGATACACTACGCGACCAAGGTACCCATGTACATGTCAAAATACTTCCCAAAGGTCAGTGAATACCACGATCACAACACCAGAGGGAGCTCCACAAATCATGTAAAACCCAGATTCGGCTCAAACAAGGGACTAAACACGTTTCGCAATTATGCCACATCAATGTGGAACGCCCTACCTAAAGCTGTAAAGGAATGTGAATCACTACCCACCTTCAAAAACACTCTCAAAAAACACCTACGTGAGACTGCAATTCGAAACTGGCCCCTACAAATGTCCTAACCTAGTTGTACAGTAAATGACCAAGTAAGGCTTTGTCAATATTCCAATGTACAGTGTAAAATGTGTGTGTGTCCCCTTCCCAACCCCCCCCCCCCCCCCCCCCCCCCCCCCACCTCCAATGTACAGCCCTCACCCAACCCACCCAACCCCACCCCACCCAACCAACCTCCTCCAATGTACAGTTTCTATGCCAAATGTATATACACTCCTTTTCTGGACACTTTTGTATCACAAACAGTACTGTATTTGCAAATCTGATATGTCATAAATGTATAGATGTAGCAGTACTGTCTATCTGTATGTCATGTATGTCATATATGTTATGATGAATTGAAAATGGGGGACCCTGATGTAAACAAGACGAAAGTCTTTCTCTGGTCTGCATCCCCTTAACAATTGTATGTATTGAGCTGTACTGTACTGTACCCATTCTGCAATCTGTTAATAAACTTTTCAATCAATCAATCAATCAATCAACAGACTAACCAATACATGTGTAACATTGTCTTCCTACATTAGGCCTATAGTGCTTGTCTAGCGCCA